>NC_062221.1:71928998-72232028 GCF_902686445.1 Sciurus carolinensis
TGGTAGAGTGCTTGACCAGCATGTGCAAAGCTATAGATTTAATCCACAGCACTTCTTGGCTTCTGAGGAGTCCAGCATCTTCTCTAGAGATTTCTAACTCCTACAGATCCCAGACCAACAGAGGCTATGGTAGAGTAACTCCTGAGCAAAGAAAAGAGAGACCTCCCTTCTTTTATTTATTATTGTTTTAATCAGTACATTGTAATGATACATATATACATATAAACATATACACGTGTGTGTGTGTGTGTGTATTGACACATGGACACAGCATGATTTAGTAAATTTCATTCCCCCAGTACTTAACCATGTCCTCCACTCCTCCTTCCTCTTAATCCTTTTCCTCTACTCTATTGTTTTCCATCTAATATTTATAGCAGCACAATTCATAATAGCCAAGTTATAAAATCAGATTAGGTGTCTATAAATAGACAAATTTAAAAAATGCACAAAAAATGGAGTTTTATTCAGTCATAAATAATAATGAAATTATGTCACTTACTGGCAAATGGATGGAAATGGAGAACATCAAGGTAAGTGAAATAAGCCAGACTCAAATGAAGGGTCAAATGTTTTCTCTCATAAGAGAGAGAGAGAGAAAGAGAGAGAGAGAGAGAAATTTTAAAAATTCATAAAACAAAATATTTTCAAAATAGCCATAATATATAAGAAACTCAAAAAATCCAAAAGCAAAACCAAAACAAACAACCCGATTAAAAATGGTTTGTAGATCTCAATAGATGATTTAGACATGCAAATGGTCACAAAATCTATGAAAACGTCACCAACACTGCTAATAATCAGGGAAATGCAAATCAAAACCATGAGATACTAACCCACCTTAGTCAGAATGGCTATTATCAAAAATACTAAAAATAACAAATGTAGATGAAGATGGGAGAAAATGGAACTATTGCCACTACTGATGGGAATGTAAATTCTTACAGCCATTATGGAAAACAGAATGGGGAAGATCCTCAAAAAAGCGAAAGTTGAACTAGAATAAGACCTGGCAATTCCACTAATGAGTATATGTCTAAATCAGAAAGCTGAAGAGACATTTACATGCACATGTTTACTGCAGCATGTTCACTACAGCAGTACTTGACAACTTGAGTATTCATAAATTAATGAATGGATAAAGTAAATGTGATATATACACACAATGAAATACTATTCAGCAATAAAAAGAATGTGATTCTGTCATTGACTCAACATGGAAGGAACTGGAGATTATTATGTCATATGAAATATGTCAGGCATAGAAATAAAAGTACCACATGATCTCACTCATGTGAATCTAAGAAATGCTTCCATAGAAATCAAGAGGACAATGCTGGTTAGCAGAGGTTGGAAAGAGAGGAAGAGGAGGGATAATGGGAAAAATCTGATCAATAGGTACTAAGTTATACTTAGGAGAAATGAGTTTTGTTGTGCTATTTATTGTATAGAAGGGTGCCTACAGACAGCAATAATGTATTGCACACTTCAAAAAGCTACAGTAAAGGATTTTGAAAGATTTGCCATAAATAAATGATATATATTTGAGAAGATTAATATGTTTAACCTGATTTACACATTATAGAATGTATACACATATTAAAACATTAAATGGTACCCCATTGCCATGTATAGTTTTTATATTTTCTCTGTATAAGTTTAAAAAAATTAAAAATGAAAAAAAAAAGTCTCAGAAAATCTCAACAGAGTCTAAGTGAACTATGGGGTCATAAAAAAGTGGAAAAACATTGCCATTGGGAAGTTACCATAAGAAAAGACAGAGGAGGAAGAGAATATTTAAAGAAATAATGGGTGAAAACTTCCAAAATTGGATGAAAGACATTTGATGGATATAAAACGTTCAAGAAGTTCAATTAACTCCAAGTAAGGTAAACTCAAAGACACTCAAATTAAATATTATAATAAAAATTTCTAAAGTCAGAGACAAAAAGATAATCTTGAAAACATTAAGAGAGAAATGACTTGTCACACACTGGGATTCTTAATAGGATTATCAGCATGTTTTCCTCAGAAGATTTGGAGAATGGATGGTAGGATCCAATATATTCAAAAGTGAGAGAGAGGCTGCTGACCCCCCAACTGTTGCCAATGCCACCAACCCATTGCAGCTGCTGCTGACCTGCTGCTGACCTGCTGCCTGCTACCACTTTCACCACTACCCAGAGGTCCACAGCCAGGGAGACTACAGGTTTGGTTGCACAATGACACATCCACCTTGAGACATTAGCAGGGGCCTGGGGCACAGTTGACTCTGTCTGGGGACATCAAATAAGGACCTGGAGGTTCAGAGTTGGGGTGCCTGCATATTTGGCTGCACCTAGGGTCCTCCTCCTGCGAGTGCTGGTGGCTGCCACCTAGTTGCTGTTTCTCAGGATTGCTCATCCCTGATGGTCTTCCTCCAAATTCCAGTGGCACTGAAATCTTGGGACTGTAACATGGCTGAAACTGGGAGAGCTGAAGGCCAGATCAGTGGGATAGTGACTAGGTCTGCCAGGGCTGTTCTGGGCCAGGGAATCTAATGAGAAGTCAGAGACAGAGCTGGGAAACTTTCTAACGCCAATAGAGACAGTTGTTCAATTTTCCATTGAGATTTATTTTATTTTTATTTTTTTATTCTCTAACATCTCTCTCCACCATATCTGAAGCAATGTATTTTTCATGCGTCAGTTTGTTGAGGATGGTGAGATATGCAGGGTGTTCTGCAGTTCTGTTGTATATTTTTATATATTTAATTTTTTCCTCTTTATATGTATTCTTCCTCTCA
The DNA here is from genome assembly GCF_902686445.1 of Sciurus carolinensis. Taxonomy (NCBI): domain Eukaryota; kingdom Metazoa; phylum Chordata; class Mammalia; order Rodentia; family Sciuridae; genus Sciurus; species Sciurus carolinensis. The sequence continues at coordinate 71,931,784 of NC_062221.1, forward strand.
CTTGTCTGTTTTCTTGGATTACCTTTCTACCTTTTCTCCACTTAACAGCCAATTTCTGTTGGTTCCTCTTCCACTCTTCCTGTGGATTTTTACTTCCAGCTTTTCTCTTTCTTCTTTATGAACATGTGATGTCCTACACTATTTCTGCTCTCTCTTTGTCCATCTCTAAAAATTGTAAACCTTTTAAGCAAATTTTCTCTTTATATTGTAGACAGTGATTGAACTCATCATTTGTGTCTATAGCAAAAAAGTAGTAGACACCTTGGTGGGAGCTATTAGATTTCAGGCTGTATATTGTTTACACAGGGTGCTGTTGATATTGGTCTCCCTTTTAAAGATGGGACACTGGAAGTCTTCAGGGACAATATAGGTCTACAGGGAAGAATCTGTACTGCCTCAATGGGAAGACACATGGGTACCACGAAAATAAAAGGGAACAAAATGCCCCAAACAAACCAAGATGCCCCAAAAGAGAATCCACTGACAACACAGTAGAAGATATGTCTGTGAGTGAGTTTAGAATGTACATAGTTAAACAGATCTGGGAAGTAAAAGATGGTATAAAGAGTGAAGTTAAAGAGAAAGTATAGGAAGTGAAAGATCACTTTGATAAGGAAAGATTTTGGAAAAAAAACAACAGAAATCCTCAAAATGAAGGAATTAATAAACCAAATTATAAATTCAATGGAAAGCATCTCCAACAGACAAGATCATTTGGAAGACAGAACCTTGGGCAATGAAGACAAAATATTTAATATTGAAAATAAAGTTGATCATGCAGAGAAGACGGTAAGAATCCATGAACAGAGCTTCCAAGAATTATGGGAAGACAAGCTCCAAGTCCCGGAGCCAGCGCAGTGTACTCCCAGTGTACTCCGGCACGCAAGCAGCTTCAGGGACCAGGATACGGCAGCCAGAGACTTCCCCAAACAGCCTGGACCCCTGCAGTGGGAGGTGCCTTTCAAGGCTAGCTTCTCGGACCAGACCGCCCAGTGAGAGGCTTTAAACATAGAACAAGCCACAAGTCCCCGAACCAACGGAGAGATTCGATCCGCAAGCAGCCTCTGGGATCAGGGCAGGGCAGCCAGAGAACTCTTCAGGCAGCTCTGCCCACTCCGGTCGCAGGCTCTCTTCACAGGGTGATCCAAGATGGCGGCCTAGAGGGTGACTGCACCCCCAGTCGCTCCAGAACCCAGGAGTTAAGAAGGGGAGGCATTGAGAGACTCGGACTGAAATAGAGCCACGGGTGAGTCTGCCCACTGGGTAAAGTTCGGCCCGGGTGGCAGGCACAGATAGAGGTGGCTTATCAGAGCTGGGCAGGGCAGCTAGAGTCTTCCCCAGGTAGCCTTCCACACTCCGGCGGTGGGCTCCTCCCACACGGCCAGCTGCACAGTGCAGGCCCCCCAGTGAGAGCCTTTCCGCACAGAGCCAGCTCCAAGCCCTGGAACCAGTAGGGGGCTAGGGGCAGCTTTCTTCGGATGCACTGCATTATCAAATTCCTCCAAGACATCAGGCTACTGAAGGCCGAGAGGCGATACACTGGAAATCTACCGGGACACTATAAGCCAATAGCGGAAAACTGCAATATCTCAGGGTCCCACTGACAGCTGACCAATATAAGAAAACAAGGGAAGAAAATGTCCCAAACAAACCTAGATACTACATCAATAAAACCCAATGACAGCACAGCAGAAGAAATGTCAGAAAGGGAGTTCAGAATGTACATAATTAAAACAATCAGGGAAGCTAATGAGGAGATGAAAGAGCAAATGCAGGCATTGAAGGAGGAGATGAAAGAGCAAATGTAGGCATTAAATGATCGCACCAATCAACAGTTAAAAGACCAAATACAGGAAGCAAAAGACCATTTCAATAAAGAGTTAGAGATATTGAAAAAAAAAAAAAACAAACTGAAATACTTGAAATGAAGGAAACAATAAACCAAATTAAAAACTCCATAGAAAGCATAACCAATAGGATAGAACACCTGGAAGACAGAACCTCAGACGTTGAAGACAAATTATTTAATCTTGAAAACAAAGTTGGCCAAACAGAGAAGATAGTAAGAAATCATGAACAGAATCTACAAGAATTATGGGATATCATGAAAAGGACAAATTTAAGAATTATTGGGATTGAGGAAGGCTTAGAGAAACAAACCAAAGGAATGAACGATCTATTCAATGAAATAATAACAGAAAATTTCCCAAATCTGAAGAATGAAATGGAAAACCAAGTACAAGAGGCTTATAGAACTCCAAACATACAAAATTACAACAGACCCACACCAAGGCACATTATTATGAAAATACCTAACATACAAAATAAAGACAGAATTTTAAAGGCTGCGAGAGAAAAGAATCAAATTACATTCAGAGGGAAACCAATAAGAATATCAGCAGATTTTTCAATCCAGACCCTAAAAGCTATAAGGGCCTGGAACAACATATACCAAGCCCTGAAAGAAAACGGATGCCAACCAAGAATCTTATACCCAGCAAAACTTACCTTCAAATTTGACGATGAAATAAGATTCTTCCATGATAAACAAAAGCTAAAGGAATTTACAAAAAGAAAGCCAGCATTACAGAACATTCTCAGCAAAATATTCCATGAGGAAGAGATGAAAAACAACGATGCAAATCAGCAACAGGAGGCGCTAGCCTAAAGGAATAGCCAAATAAAGGAGAAACCAAATCATGTCAAAAACAAATATGAGTCAATTGACTGGGAATACAAATCATATCACAATAATAACCCTGAATGTTAATGGCCTGAATTCATCAATCAAAAGACATAGACTGGCAGATTGGATTAAAAAGAAAAATCCAACAATATGCTGCCTGCAAGAGACTCATCTCATAGAAAGAGACACCCATAGATTAAAGGTGAAAGGATGGGGAAAAACATACCATGCACATGGACATAGCAAAAAAGCTGGAGTATCCATCCTCATTTCAGATAATGTGGACTTCAAACCAAAACTAGTCAGAAGGGATAAAGAAGGACATTACATGCTACTTAAGGGAAGCATAAATCAGCAAGACATAACAATCATAAATATCTATGCCCCGAACATTGGCTCATCCACGTACGTCAAACAAATCCTTCTCAATTCCAGAAATCAAATAGACCACAACACAATAATACTAGGCGATTTTAACACACCTCTCTCACCACTGGATAGATCGTCCAAACAAAAATTGAATAAAGAAACTATAGATCTCAACAACACAATCAACAATTTAGACTTAACAGACATATATAGAATATACCATCCAACAAAGAACGAATACACCTTCTTCTCAGCAGCACATGGATCCTTCTCTAAAATAGACCATATTTTATGCCACAAAGCTACTGTTAGCAAATACAAGATAGAGATACTACCTTGTACTCTATCAGATCATAATGGATTGAAATTAGAAATAAATGACAGAATAAAAAACAGAAACTTCTCCAATACCTGGAGATTAAATAATACACTATTATATGATGAATGGATAACAGAGGACATCAGGAGGGAAATAAAAAAATTCTTAGAAGTAAACGAGAACAAAAACACATCATATCAAAATCTCTGGGACACTATGAAAGCAGTACTCAGAGGAAGATTTATTTCATGGGGCACATTCAAAAAAAGAAGTAGAAATCAACAAATAAACGACTTAACACTACAGCTCAAAGTGCTAGAAAAAGAAGAGCAGACCAATACCAAAAGTAGTAGAAGACAGGAAATAGTTAAAATCAGAGCCGAAATCAACGAAATCGAAACAAAAGAAACAATTGGAAAAATTAACAAAATAAATAGTTGGTTCTTTGAAAAAATAAACAAAATTGATAAACCCTTAGCCACACTAACAAAGAGAAAGAGGGAGAAAACTCAAATTACTAAAATTCGGAATGAACAAGGAAACATCACAACAGACACGAGTGAAATACAAAACATAATTAGAAGCTATTTCAAAAATCTATACTCCAACAAAACAGAAAACCTCGAAGACATCAACAAATTTCTAGAAACATATGAATTACCTAAACTGAACGAGGAGGACATACACAACTTAAATAAACCAATTTCAAGCAATGAAATAGAAGAGGTCATCAAAAGCCTACCAACAAAGAAAAGTCCAGGACCAGATGGGTTCTCAGCCGAGTTCTACAAAACCTTTAAAGAAGAGCTCATTCCAATACTCCTCAAAGTATTCCATGAAATAGAAGAGGAGGGAACCCTCCCAAACTCGTTCTAAGAAGCCAATATCACCCTGATACCTAAACCAGACAGAGACACATCGAGGAAAGAAAATTTTAGACCAATATCCTTAATGAACATTGACGCAAAAATTCTGAACAAAATTTTAGCAAATCGCATACAAATACATATTAAAAAGATAGTGCACCACGATCAAGTGGGTTTTATCCCAGGGATGCAAGGTTGGTTCAACATTCGGAAATCAATAAATGTCATTCACCATATCAACAGACTTAAAGTCAAGAATCACATGATTATTTCAATAGATGCAGAAAAAGCATTCCATAAAATACAGCATCTCTTCATGCTCAAAACACTAGAAAAAATTGGGGTAGTGGGAACATTCCTTAACATTATAAAGGCCATCTACGCTAAGCCCATGACCAATATCATTCTAAATGGTGAAAAACTGAAAGCGTTCCCCCTCAAAACTGGAACAAGGCAGGGATGCCCTCTTTCACCACTTCTATTCAACATCGTCCTTGAAACTCTAGCCAGAGCAATTAGACAAACCAAAGAAATTAAAGGGATACGAATAGGAAAAGAAGAACTCAAAACTATCCCTGTTCGCTGATGACATGATTATATATTTAGAGGAACCTGGAAATTCCACCAGAAAACTTTTAGAACTCATAAGTGAATTCAGTAAAGTAGTAGGTTACAAGATCAATGCTCATAAATCCAATGCATTTTTATACATAAGTGATGAATCTTCAGATAGAGAAATGAGGAAAACTACCCCATTCACAATAGCATCGAAAAAAATAAAATACTTGGGAATCAATCTCACAAAAGAGGTGAAAGTCCTCTACAATGAGAACTACAGAACACTAAAGAAAGAAATTCAAGAAAACCTTAGAAGATGGAAAGATCTCCCATGTTCCTGGATAGGCAGAATTAATATCGTCAAAATGGCTATACTACCTAAAGTGCTATACAGATTCAATGCAATTCCAATTAAAATCCCAATGATGTACCTTGCAGAAATAGAGCAAGCAATTATGAAATACATCTGGAATAATAAAAAACCTAGAATAGCTAAAGCAATCCTCAGTAGCAAGAGTGAAGCAGGGGGTATTGCAATACCAGATCTTCAACTCTACTACAAAGCAATAGTAACAAAAACGGCATGGTATTGGTACCAAAATAGACAGGTAGATCAATGGTACAGAATAGAGGACATGGACACAAACCCAAATAAATACAATTTTCTCATACTAGACAAAGGTTCCAAAAATATGCAATGGAGGAAAGATAGCCTCTTCAACAAATGGTGCTGGGAAAACTGGAAAACCATATGCAATAGAATGAAATTAAACCCCTATCTCTCACCCTACACAAAACTCAACTCAAAATGGATCAAGGACCTCGGAATCAGACCAGAGACCCTGCATCTTATAGAAGAAAAAGTAGGTCCAAATCTTCAACTTGTTGGCTTAGGATCAGACTTCCTTAACAGGACTCCCATAGCACAATAAGTAAAAGCAAGAATCAACAACTGGGATAGATTCAAACTAAAAAGCTTTCTCTCAGCAAAGGAAACTATCAGAAATGTGAAGAGAGAGCCTACGGAGTGGGAGAATATCTTTGCCAACCATACTTCAGATAGAGCGCTAATTTCCAGAATCTATAAAGAACTCAAAAACTCTACACCAAGAATACAAATAATCCAATCAACAAATGGGCTAAGGAAATGGACTCTTCACAGAAGATGTACAAGTAATCAACAGATATATGAAAAAATGTTCAACATCCCTAGTAATAAGGGAAATGCAAATCAAAACTAACCTAAGATTTCATCTCACCCCAATTAGAATGGCGATTATCAAGAACACAAGCAACAATAGGTGTTGGCGAGGATGTGGTGAAAAAGGAACACTCATACATTGCTGGTGGGGTTGCAAATTAGTGCAGCCACTCTGGAAAGCAGTGTGGAGATTCCTTAGAAAACTTGGAATGGAACCACCATTTGACCCAGCTATCCCACTCCTTGGCTTATACCCAAAGGACTTAAAATCAGCATACTACAGAGATACAGCCACATCAATGTTCATTGCTGCTCAATTCACCATAGCCAGATTGTGGAACCAACCTAGATGCCCTTCAGTTGATGAATGGATAAAGAAACTGTGGCATATATATACAATGGAATATTACTCTGCAATGAAGAATGATAAAATTATGGCATTTGCAGGCAAATGGATGAATTTGGAGACTATCATGCTAAGTGAGATAAGCCAATCTCAAAAAACTAAAGGACGAATGATCTCGCTGATAAGAGGATGAGGACATATAATGGGGGGTGGGACGGGCTAGCATTAGGTTTAGGGTTAGGGATAAGGAGAGTGGTAAGAATGAAGGAAAGAAGGACTGTATAGAGGGAAAAGAGGGGTGGGAGGGGTGGGGGGGAAGGGAAAAAAAATAAACATCATTGCCCTATGTAAACGTATGATTACACAAATGGTATGCCTTGACTCTATGTACAAATAGAGAAACAACATGTATCCCATTTGTATACAATAGTAAAAAAAATAAAAAATATAAAAAATTAAAAAAAAGAATTATGGGAAAACAAGAAAAGATAAAATTTAAGTTATGAGGATAAAGATGAAGAAACAGAGATACGAACCAAAGATACGCACAGTCTTTTCAACGACATAACGTCAGAAAAGTCCCCAAACCTAAAGAATGAAATGGAAGATCAAATACAAAAGGCTTAAAGGTACATAATTATAGCAGACTCACACTAGACATATTATAATGAGAAGGGCTAATATACAGAATACGGATAAAATCTTAAAGTCTATGAGAAAAAAAAAAAGCAAATTACATATAGGGAGAAAACAATTCAGACCTCAACTGATTTCTCAACCAAGACCCTCAAAGCTAGGAGGTCACAGAAAAACATACTTCAAAATGTATGTCAACCAAGTTTTTATAACCAGGAAGATTAAGTTTCAGATTTGAAGATGAAATAAAATCTTCCATGATAAACAAAAGTTAAAATTAGAAAGCCTGTACTACAGAACAGTCTCAATGAAATATTCCATGAGGATGAAGTGAAGAAAAAAGAAAGTGAAAACCAGCAAAGGAAAGAACTACACTAAAGGAATAGTCAATCGAAGGAGAAACTAAATAGAATTAAACACCAGAAATGAACCAAAATGACCAGGAATACAAATCATATCTCAATAATAACCTTGAATGTTAATTGCCTAAACTCATCAATCAAAAGACACAGACTGGTAGACTGGATTAAAAAACAAGACCCAACAATATGCTGTCTCCAAGAGACTTACCTCATAGGCAAAGACATCCACAGACTGAAGGTGTAAGGATGGGAAAAAAACATATCACTCATATGGACTGAATAAACAAGGAGGGGTGTTTCCATCCTCATATCAGATAAAGTGAAGTTCAAGACAAAGTTAATCAGAAGGGACAAAGAAGGACATTTCATTCTACTGAAGGGAATTATACATCAGCAAGACATAAGAATTATAAATATGTATATCCCAAACAATGGAGCATCTATATACATGAAACAAATCCTTCTCAAGTTCAAGAATCAAATAGACCACAACACAATAGTACTGAATGACTTTAACACACCTCTCTCACTACTGGACAGATCTTCCAAAAACAACTAAATAAACTATAGAACTAAATAATAAAATTAATAATTTAGACTTAACAAACATATATAGAATATTTCATCCATCAATGAACAAATTCACTTTTTTCTTGGCAGCACATGGATCCTTCTCTAAAATAGACCATATCTTACAGCACAAAGCAACTCTTAGTAAATACAAAACAATGGAGATAATATCCTGCATTCTATCACATAATGGACTGAAATTACAAATCAAGGATACAATAAAAACAAGCTATTTTAACACATGGAGACTAAATAATACACTATTGAATGATGAATAGATAGTAGAAGAAATCAAGGATGAAATGAAAAAACACTGAGAGGTAAATGAGAATACGGATACAACATACAAAAATCTCTGGGACTCTACGAAGACAGTACTAAAAGGAAAATCCACTGCACTGAGCTCATTTATTAAAAGAATAAAAAGTCAACAAATGACATTACATCTCAAAGCCCTAGAAAAAGAGCAACACCAAAAACAGAAGACAAGAAATAATTAAAACCAGAGGTGAAATCAATGAAACTGAAAAGAAAACTGAAAAAATTGACAAAACAAAAAGATGGTTCTTTGAAAAAAATCATTGATAAATCCCTAGCCATACTAATGAAGAGAGAAAAAGAGAAAACCCAAATTACTAAAATACTTGAAAAAGGAAGTATCACGATGGGCACAACTGAAATACATAAGATAATTAGAAAGTACTATGAAAATTTATATTCCAATAAATTAGAAAATATTGAAGACATTGACAAATTTCTAGGGACATATACCTACCTAAACTGAATCAGGAGGTCATACATGATTTAAACAGAACAATTTCAAGTAATGAAATAGAAATTGCCATTAAAAGCCTACGAATTAAGAAAAGCCCAGGACCAGACAGATTCTCAGCCAAGTTTTACAAGACCTTCAAAGAAGAATTAACCCCAATATTCCTCAAATTATTCCATGAAATAGAAAAGGAGGGAACCCTTCTAAACTCATTCTATGAGGTTAATATTACCCTGATACCAAAACCAGACAAAGACACATCAACGAAAGAAAATTTCAGACCAATATCCCTGATGAACATAGATACAAAAATTCTCAATAAAATTCTGGCAACTCGCATATATAAACATACTAAAAAGACTGTGCACCATGATCAAGAGGGGTTCATCCCAGGGATGGAGAGTTGGTTCAACATTCAGAAATCAATAAATATAATTCATCATATCAATAGCCTTAAAATAGACTTACAAACAAGAATAATATGATCATCTCAATAGATGCAGAAAAAGCATTTGACAAAATACAGCACCCCTTCATGTTCAAAACATTAGAAAAACTAGGTATAATAGGAACATACCTTGACATGGTAAAAGCCATATATGCTAACATGAAGGCCAACATCATTTTAAATGGAGAAAAACTGAAAGTATTCCCTCTAAAAACTGGAACAAGACAAGAATGCTGTCTTTTAGTACTTTTATTCAACATTGTCCTTAAAGCTCTAGCCAGAGCAATTAGAGAGAAGAAATAAATTAAAGGTATACACATAGGTATAGAAGAACTCAAACTATCACTCTTTGCCAATGACATGATTCTACATTTAGAAGATTCAAAAAAAATTCCACCAAAAACTTCTAGAACTAATAAATGAATTCAGCAAAGTAGCAGGATATAAAATCAATACCACAAATCAAATGAATTCACTGAAAGAGAAATTAAGAAAACTACTCAATTCACAGTGGCCTAAAAAAAAAAAATACTTGGGAATCAATCTTACAAAAGAGGTGAGAAATCAGTACAAAGAAAACTACAGATCACTAAAGAAAGAAATTTAAGAAGACCTTAGAAGATGGAAAGACCTCCCATGCTCCTAGATAGGCAGGATTAATACTGTCAAAATGGCTATACTACAGAAGTGTTATACAAATTTAATGCCATTCCTATTGAAACTCCAATGACATTCTTCATAGAACTAGAAAAAGCAATGATGAAATTCATCTGGAAAAATAAGAGACCCAGAATAGCCAAAGCAATCCTTAGCAAGAAAAGTGAAGCAGCAGTTATCATAATACCAGATCTCAAACTATAATACAGAACTATAGTAATAAAAACAGCATGGTATTGGCACCAAAACAGATACACAGACCAATGGTACAAATAGAAAGCACAGAGACAATTCCACATAAATAAAGTTATACTAGACTAAAGCGCCAAAAACATTCACTAGAGAAAAGATAGCCTATTCAACAAGTGGTGCTGGGAAAACTGGAAACCCACATGTAACAAAATAAAATTAAACCTTTATCTCTCACCCTGCATGAAACTCAACTCAAAGCGGATCAAGAACTTAGGCACTAGAACAGAGACCCTGCACCTACTAGAAGAAAAAGTAGGCCCAAATCTTCACCATGTCAGTCTAGGATCTGACTTCTTTAACAAGATCCCTAAAGCGTAAGAAGTTAAATCAAAAATCAATAAATGGGATGGATTAAAACTAAAAAGTTTCTTCTCAGCAAAAGAAACAACCAATAATGTGAAGGGAAAGCCTACAGATTGGGAGAAAAATCTTTACCACATGCACCTCAGATAAAGCATTAATCTCTAGGATATACAAGGAACTCAAAAATACCAAAAAATCCCCCCAAAACAAAAGAACAAATAACCCAATCAATGAATGGGCTAAGGAACTGAACAAACACTTCACAGAAGATATACAATCAATCAACAAATTTATGAAAAAATGTTCAACATCTCTAGCAAGTAGAGAAATGCAAATCAAAGTTACCCTAAGATTTCTTCTCACTCCAATTAGAATGGCTATTATTAAGAACACAAGCAATAATAGGTGTTGGCATGGATATGGGGAAAAAGGCACACTCATACATTGCTGGTGGAGTTGCAAATTGGTGCAGCCACTCTGGAAGGCAGTATGGAGATTTCTCAGAAAACTTGGAGTGAACCTACTATTTGACCCAGTTATCCCACTCCTCAGTTTATACCCAAAGGACTTAAAATCAGCATACTACTATAATGCAGTCACATCAATGTTCATAGCACCTAAATTCACAATAGCTAGATTGTGGAACCAACCTGGATGTCCTTCAATAGCTGAATGGATAAAGTATATATACACAATGGAATATTACTCAGTCATAAAGAATAAAATTATGGCATATGCAAGTAAATGGATAGAACTAGAGAATGTAATTCTAAGTGAAATAAATTAATTCCAAAAAAACCAAAGGCCAAATGATTTCTCTGATAAGTGGATGATGATACATAACAGGGAGGTGGGAAGCAAGAATGGAGGAAGAATGGATTGTATAAAGGAAAATGAGGGGTGGGGAGAAGGAAAGATAATAGAATGAGACAAACATCATTATCCTATTTCCATGTATGATTACACAAATGGTGTGACTCTACTTCATGTACAACCAGAGAAACGAAAGTTGTACCCCATTTGTGTACAATGTATCAAAAATTTAAAAAAAGAATAATACTGATTGATTAAAAACAAATAAATAAAACTTCAGGAATCCATAAAAAAAGCTCTCTTAAACATTCAATGGAGCAAAGAAGAAATCAGAAGTGAAATTATTTACAGATGGATGAAAACAAAAACATAATTTATCAAAATATAGCAACAGCAGGGCTGAAGTCCTTATGCTAGAAAACAAGAAGATTCAAATGAACAACCCCACTTTTCAACTTAACTAGAAAAAAGAAAAAAACTAAGCTCAAAGCTATAAGAAGGAAGGAAACAACAAATATTAAAACATAGTTTAATAAAATAGAGAATATAAAGTAATAGGAAAACCAATCAAAATGAAAGTTGGTTCTTTGGAAAGACTGATAAAATGAACAAATATTTGGCTAGATGGACTAAGAAAAAAAACTCAGTAAGAAATGAAAATGGACCAATATTACAAATTCTACAGAAATTTAAAAATTCTTGGGGGTTTCAAGATGGCGGACTAGAGGGCGGCTGCATTTCGTGTTGCTCCAGGACTCAGGATTCAAAAGAGGAGATAGTGAGTGACTTGGGACCAACTCAAAGGTGCCGGGTGAGTATCTCCCATTGGGGAGGCGTCCGGATGGGGCGGTAGCCCCGGAACGCAGGGAACTTTGTGAAGTATAGTTGCCCGGTGAGACACCCCTCCCCCTGCGGGAGCGGTAAACTCGGACAGCGGGGAACTTTGCAGAGGAGGCCGCGCAGCACAGCGCTTGGTTTCGGAGCAACCTGCCGGGGCTCCGGCGGCTGCCAGAGGAAGAGCTGGGCGGTGGGTCACTGGGGCTCAGAACATATGTACGAGGCTCCAGGTGGCTGCTCAGAGGAGGGGTTGCATAGCCAGGCAATTAGGTGCAAAGCATGGTCCGGTCCGGAGACCTAGGCGCCTTTTGTTGAAAGAGCTACACAGAGACAAGCTGAAGGGCGGAGCGAAGGTTCCAGGACTGCGGGCAGCTTCTCTGAGGAGGGGCTACCTAAGGAGACTCATCTGCGAAGGGCAGGGCTCCCAAGCCCAGGAGGTAGGTCCGGGCCCCTGGGTATGTTGCCTGGGAAGGCTGCCCTGCCCAGGTGGTAGTTGTGGACTGAGGGGAACCTCTAGGAGGGGAACTGACCAGTGAGACCTCCCCACTGGGTGAGTCTTCCCTGCCGGGTGAGGTTTTCCCACAAGGACGGTAAAAACAGAGACACAGGCCCAAACAGGCCTTGCCTCAGCCCGCAGCCTAGTTCCCCTTTGGATGACCATTGGTCAACAAGTAGAGGCACCTCTGCCCACTAGCAGGGAATATACCCCACCTGAAGACCACCACCCCTAGAGAGGCAGCTTCCTTGGGGAGCACCGCAGTATCAACTTCCTCTAAGACTTCAGGCTACTGAAGGATAAGAGGGGATACACTAGCAATTTTCAGGGACATTATAAGTCAATAGAGGAAATCTGCAACATCTCAGCAGTCCACTGATACCTGAACGACATGAGAAAACAAGGGAAGAAAATGCCCCAAACAAATCTAGATGTTACATCAATAAAATCTAATGACAGCATGGCAGAAGAAATGTCAGAAAGGGAGTTCAGAATGTACATAATTAACATGATAAGGGAAGCAAACGATGAAATGAAAGAGCAAATGCAGGCATTGAATAAACGCACCAATAGACAGTTAAAAGAGCAAATACAGGAAGCAAAAGACCATTTCAATAAAGAGTTAGAGATATTGAAAAAAAACCAAACAGAAATCCTTGAAATGAAGGAAACAATAAACCAAATTAAGAACTCCATAGAAAGCACAACCAATAGGATAGAACACCTGGAAGACAGAACCTCAGATATTGAAGACAAAATATTTAACCTTGAAAACAAAGTCGAACAAACAAAGAAGATGTTAAGAAATCATGAACAGAATCTCCAAGAACTATGGGATATCATGAAAAGGCCAAATTTGAGAATTATTGGGATTGAAGAAGGCTTAGAGAAACAAACCAAAGGACTGAACAATCTATTCAATGAGATAATTTCAGAAAATTTCCCAAATCTGAAGAACGAAATGGAAAATCAAGTTTAAGAGGCTTATAGGACTCCAAATACACAAAATTACAACAGACTCACACCAAGGCACATTATAATGAAAATACCGAACATACAAAATAAAGACAGAATTTTAAAGGCTGTGAGAGAAAAGAACCAAATTACACTCAGGGGGAAACCAATACGGATATCAGCAGATTTTTTAATCCAGACCCTAAAAGCTAGAAGGGCCTGGAATAACATTTTTCAAGCCCTAAAAGAAAACGGATGCCAAACAAGAATCTTACACCCAGCAAAACTTACCTTCAGATTTGACGATGAAATAAAATCTTTCCATGATAAACAAAAGCTAAAAGAATATACAAAAAGAAAGCCAGCATTACAGAACATTCTCAGCAAAATATTCCATGAAGAAGAGATGAAAACAAAGAAGCAAATCAGCAAAGGGAGGAGATATCCTAAAGGAACTCTCAAATAAAGAGGAACCAAGTTGTGTCAAAAATAAACAAATAAATGAATAAAATGAGTCAAATGACCGGGAATACAAATCATATCTCAATAATAACCCTGAATATTAATGGCGTGAATTCATCAATCAAAAGACATAGACTGGCAGATTGGATAAAAAAGAAAGATCCAACAATATGTTGCCTGCAAGAGACTCATCTCATAGAAAGAGATACCCATAGACTAAAGGTGAAAGGATGGGAAAAAACATACCATGCACATGGACTCAGCCAAAAGTTGGGGTATCCATCCTCATTTCAGATAATGTGGACTTCAAACCAAAACTAGTCAGAAGGGATAAAGAAGGACATTTCATACTGCTTAAGGGAAGCATAAATCAGCAAGACATAACAATCGTAAATATCTATGCCCCAAACAGTGGCTCACCCATGTATGTCAAACAAATCCTTCTCAATCTCAGAAACCAAATAGACCATAATACAATAATACTAGGTGATTTTAACACGCCTCTCTCACCACTGGACAGATCTTCCAAACAAAAATTGAACAAAGAAACCATAGAACTCAATAACACAATCAATAATTTAGACTTAACAGACATTTATAGAATATACCATCCAACCAAGAGTGAATACACTTTCTTCTCAGCAGCACATGGATCCTTCTCTAAGGAAGACCAAATATTATGCCACAAAGCTAATGTTAGCAAATACAAGAAGATAGAGACACTTCCTTGTATTTTATCAGATCATAATGGATTGAAATTAGATATAAATGAAAGAGTAAAAAACAGAAATTACTCCAACACCTGGAGATTAAACAATATGCTATTATATGATGAATGGATAACAGAAGATATTAGGAAGGAAATTAAAAAATTCTTAGAGGTAAATGAGAACAAAGAAACATCATATCAAAATCTCTGGGACACTATGAAAGCAGTACTTAGAGGAAAATTTATTTCATGGAGCGCATTCAATAAAAGAAGTAAAACTCAACAAATAAACGACCTAACACTACAGCTCAAAGCTGTAGATAAAGAAGAACAGACCAACACCAAAAGTAGTAGAAGACAGGAAATAGTTAAACTGAGAGCTGAAATCAATGAAATTGAAACAAAAGAAACAATACAAAAAATTGACAAAATAAATAGTTGGTTCTTCACAAAAATAAACAAAATTGATAAACCTTTAGCCACACTAACAAAGAGAAGACGAGAGAAAACCCAAATCACCAAACTTTGGAATAAACAAGGAAATATCACAACAGACACAACTGAAATACAAAACATAATTAGAAGCTATTTTGAAAATCTATACTCCACCAAAATAGAAAATTTCGAAGATATCAACAAGTTTCTAGAGACATATGAATTGCCTAACCTGAACGAGGAGGACATACACAATTTAAATAGACCAACTTCAAGTAATGAAATAGAAGAAGTCATCAAAAGCCTACCAACAAAGAAAAGTCCAGGACCAGATGGGTTCTCAGCCGAGTTCTACAAAACCTTTAAAGAAGAGCTCATTCCAATACTTTTCAAAGTATTCCATGAAATAGAAGAGGAGGGTACTCTCCCAAACTCATTCTACGAAGCCAATATCACCCTGATACCTAAACTAGACACAGACACATCGAGGAAAAAAAATTTTAGACCAATATCCTTAATGAACATCAACGCAAAAATTCTGAACAAAATTTTAGCAAATCGCATACAAAAATATATTAAAAAGATAGTGCACCATGATCAAGTGGGTTTCATCCCAGGGAT
The DNA here is from genome assembly GCF_902686445.1 of Sciurus carolinensis. Classification (NCBI taxonomy): domain Eukaryota; kingdom Metazoa; phylum Chordata; class Mammalia; order Rodentia; family Sciuridae; genus Sciurus; species Sciurus carolinensis. Next base: position 71,947,456 of record NC_062221.1, read on the forward strand.
GCAAGGTTGGTTCAACATCAGGAAATCAATAAATGTCATTCACCATATCAACAGACTTAAAGTCAAGAATCACATGATTATTTCAATAGATGCAGAAAAAGCATCTATTGAAAATACAGCACCCCTTCATGCTCAAAACACTAGAAAAAATAGGGATAGTGGGAACGTTCCTTAACATTGTAAAGGCCATCTACGCTAAGCCCATGGCTAATATCATTCTTAATGGTGAAAAACTGAAAGCATTCCACCTAAAATCTGGAATAAGGCAGGGATGCCCTCTCTCACCACTCCTATTCAATATCTTCCTTGAAACTCTAGCCAGAGCAATTAGACAGACCAAAGAAATTAAAGGGATATGAATAGGAAAAGAAGAACTCAAACCATCCCTATTTGCTGATGATATGATTATATACTTAGAGGAACCTGGAAATTCCACCAGAAAACTTTTAGAACTCATAAGTGAATTTAGTAAAGTAGCGGGATATAAGATCAATGCTCATAAATCTAATGCATTTTTATACATAAGTGATGAATCTTCAGAAAGAGAAGTTAGGAAAACTACCCCATTCACAATAGCCTCAAAAAAAATAAAATACTTGGGAATCAATTTCACAAAAGAGGTGTAAGACCTCTACAATGAGAACTACAGAACTGTAAAGAAAGAAATTAAAGAACACCTTAGAAGATGGAAAGATCTCCCATGTTCCTGGATGGCAGAATTAATATTGTCAAAATGGCCATACTACCTAAAGTGCTATACAGATTCAATGCAATCCCAATTAAAATCCCAACGATGTACCTTACAGAAATAGAACAAGCAATCATGAAATTCATCTGGAAGAATAAGAAACCCAGAATTGCTAAAGCAATTCTTCGCAGGAAAAATGAAGCAGGGGGTATTGCAATACCAGATCTTCAACTCTACTACAAAGCAATAGTAACAAAAACGGCATGGTATTGGTACCAAAATAGACAGGTAGATCAATGGTACAGAATAGAGGACACGGACACAAACCCAAATAAATACAATTTTCTCATACTAGACAAAGGGGCCAAAAATATGCAATGGAGAAAAGATAGCCTCTTCAACAAATGGTGCTGGGAAAATTGGAAATCCATATGCAACAGAATGAAACAAAACCCATATCTCTCACCGTGCATGAAACTAAACTCCAAATAGATTAAGGACCTCAGAATCAGACCAGAGACCTTGCATCTTATAGAAGAAAAAGTAGGTCCAGATCTTCAACATGTCGGCTTAGGACCAGACTTCCTCAACAGGACTCCCATAGCACAAGAAATAAAAGCAAGAATCAACAACTGGGATAGATTCAAACTAAAAAGCTTTCTCTCAGCAAAGGAAACTATCAGCAATGCGAAGAAAGAGCCTACAGAGTGGGAGAAAATCTTTGCCAATCATACTTCAGATAGAGCACTAATCTCCAGAATCTATAAAGAACTCAAAAAACTCAACAGCAAGACTACAAATAACCCAATCGACAAATGGTCTAAGGAAATGAACAGACACTTCACAGAAGAAGACCTACAAACAATCAACAAACATATGGAAAACTGTTCAACATCTCTAGTAATAAGAGAAATGCAAATCAAAACCACCCTAAGATTCCATCTCACCCCAATCAGAATGGCGATTATCAAGAATACAAGCAACAGCAGGTGTTGGTGAGGATGTGGGGAAAAAGGTACACTCATACATTGCTGGTGGGGTTGCAAATTAGTGCAGCCACTCTGGAAGGCAGTATGGAGATTCCTTAGAAAACTTGGAATGGAACCACCACTTGACCCAGCTATCCCACTCCTTGGCCTATACCCAAAGGACTTACAATCAGCATACTACAGAGATACAGCCACATCAATGTTCACTGCTGCTCAATTCACCATAGCCAGATTGTGGAACCAACCTAGATGCCCTTCAGTTGATGAATGGATAAAGAAACTGTGGCATATATATACAATGGAATATTACTCAGCCATAAAGAATGATAAAATTATGGCATTTGCAGGCAAATGGATGAAATTGGGGAATATCATGCTAAGTGAGATAAGCCAATCTCAAAAAACCAAAGGAAGAATGATCTCGCTGATAAGTGGATGATGATACATAATGGGGCGTAGGAGGGGTTAGTTTTAGGGTTAGAGTGAGGGTTAGGGAGGGGGGCAAGAATGGAGGAAGGAAGGACTGTATAGAGGGAAAAGAGGGATAGGAGGGGTTGGGGGGAAGGGGAAAAATAACAGAATGAATCAACCAACATCACCTTATGTAAATTTAAGATTACACATATGGTATGCCTTACTCTATGTACAAACAGAGAAACAATATGTATCCCATTTGTTTACAATAAAAAAAAATTCTTATGAAAGTACAAAGAAATTAGGTACACCAACCAATTGAATAGCCCAAGGAGGTGAAACACTTGTTCAGTGAAATCTGCAAAACATTGTCAAAAGAAATCAGAGAAGATATAAATAAATGAGAACACATACTGTATCATGGATTAGAGGAGTTAATAATAATGTTAAGAATCACCCAATGTGTTGTAAAGATTGAATGAAATCTCTACAAAAATCATCTAAGTGAAGTTTTTTTGAGAAACAGAAAAACTTATCCTGAAATTCACATGGAATTTATGAAACTATGAACAGCCAAATAAATCTTGATTAAAAAATCTAGGAGATTCACACTTTATAGTTTCAAAACAATACAAATCTACAATAAACAAAACACTATGGTACTGACATAAAGATTGAAATATAGTCCAATGAAATAGCACAGAGAGCTCAGAAATAAACCCTTCTATTTATGGTCAAATGAATTTTAACAAGATTGTTAAGATCACTGAATAAGGAAAGGATAGTTTTTTCATCACATGGTGCTGTTAAAACTAGATATCCTTATGTAAAAGAATGAAGTTGCACCCTTGATTTTTAAATGAACTCAAAATGGATTAAGGACTTCAAACCTTTGAGAAGAAAGTAAAAGGGAAGATTTCATTATACTGGATTTGGTGATGATTTCTTGCATATGATACCAAAAGACATAGGCAAGAAGTTAAAAATAAGAGAGAGAAACTGGATTTCATGAACATTTAGAAAATTCATGCAACACAATACACTATTAATGATAAAAGTGCATCCCACAGAATTTACCTGATAAAGGATGCATATCTAGAACATATAAAGAACTCATAAAACTCAACAGCAAAAAGTCAACCTAACTAAAAAATGGGCAAAGAATTTGAATAAATATTTCTCAAAGAAGACATGAAAATGGCCAAGAAGAATATGAAAAGATGCTCAACATCACTAATCATCAGGAAAATGCAAACCAACACTACAGTGAGAAACCACACTGTACCATTTTAGGATGACTAGTATCCCCCAAAACTAGAATAACAAGTGTTGGCAAGGATATAGAGAAATTATATCCCCGTGCATTGTTGGTCAATTGCACCTAGTTTTCTATTTTGTATACAACTCAATATATTAATGATGTTATATGCTAACCCCTAGGTTATGTACATTCAGGGAATGAATTATTTTAATTAACATTTAAAATTCAAAATTCTTTAAAACTCAAAATGAGAAACATTTATATTTTTATTAAAACTGAGCACATAAGATAGTTTGAAATTCCATGTAAAAAGCTAATTATTAAGTAATTTCCTAAGAATCTGCAATTATTTCATAAAATTCTAATTACTTAAGAGTTCTAAATGTGAATGTTATCTGGTGTATGTGGTTTTACTATTATTACTATTATTGTATTGTTCATTTTACACAGTTATTCCAGTTTAGATGTGTTGCAATAAAGCAGTTACATTAACTTCCAAAGCTGTCCTAATGTAATTTTTCCTTTGTCTTCAGGGAATAGGCTATAAACTTAGTTCCTAATATCTTCATGAGTCATATATTATTTTAGGCTTGACATTTCTAATTGGTCACTGATCAAAACAGATGTCCATCTAGCAACTCAAACTCATTTTTTCCCCTTATTCTCCATGAGAGCTACCCTCTAGCCATCCTTGATTCTTCTTACTTCTTGTGTCTTACCAGCTCTATTTCCCCACTGCTTCCAATCCTATTAGTAGCAGTCTTCCATAATAAATCCTTCTCTTCTCCTTTTCCTTTCCAGTGTTGTTATCCTAATTCAGGCCCTTATCTGGCCCACTGCAATGCCTTCCTAAATTTCTTCCTTCTTTACTAGTGAGTTATAGACTACTAGAAAATAACCTTACCAAAGCATATTACAAGTAACCTATGGTATATTTTACACCAAGATTGTACATAGGAAAAGTTCACATATACAGAAATATTTTTTTTCATAAGCCTTATGACATTGTTTCTATAAATATGTGTAAAAAAGAGTTTTAAAATTGATACATTGGGAGGCAGTGGAAGGATAGGTCAATGGGTACTAAGTTACATCTAGCTAAGTGCAAGAAGCTCTAGGGTACTATTGCACAGAATACTGACTTGAGATAACAAATAAACACTGTGCATTTAGAAAAGTTAGGAGAAAGGATCTGAAACTTACCACAAAGAAATGATGACTGTTTAGGAGATAAGTATGTTTAACCTGACTTAAACATTAATGCATATATTATTGGACATTATATGGCACATGATTAACCCATACAACTTTTATGTTTTTCTATCAGATAAAAATAAAAAATTACAGTAAAAATGTAATACTGACAACATGCTTAGAAATAGAAATGTAGTAAAACCTATTATGAGTGCTTTGAAGTGAAAAAAACCTCCTTCATTATAGTGATAAGGGAGAGTTGGATATAGACAAATTTTGAGAAATAGACAGTTATATTGAAAATGTTTATAAATAACAGCATGTCTATTTGACTACCACACTAGACTTACAAGCCCTCTGCTGCTTTGGCTAAGTATAGGAGTGGGCTAGCAGTATTCTTTTTTATTTTTCAGTATTCTAGGTAAGAAATTAATGATAGGATCCAAGATGGCGGCCTAGAGGGAGACTGCACCCCCAGTCGCTCCAGAACCCAGGAGTTAAGAAGGGGAGGCACTGAGAGACTCGGACTGAAGTGGAGCCACGGGTGAGTCTGCCCACTGGGTAAAGCTCGGCCCGGGTGGCAGGCCCAGATAGAGGTGGCTTATCGGAGCCGGGCAGGGCAGCTAGAGTCATCCATAGGCAGTCCTGCGCACTCCGGCGGTGGGCCCCGCCCACACAGCCAGCTTCTCCAGGTTCTCGGAACGGAACTGGCCCGCTAGTGAGAGCCTGTCTGAACAGAGCAGGCTCTGAGTCCCGGAGCCGCTGCAGTGCAGTGTACTCCTGCAAAGAACCAGCGGAGTGCCTCGATCTGCAATCAGCCTCAGGGATAAGGGCAGGGCAGCCGGAGACCTCTTCAGGCGGCTCTGCCCACTCCGGCTGCGGGCTCTCTTCACGGGGCGATCCAAGATGGCGGCCTAGAGGGAGACTGCACTTCCAGTCGCTCCACAACCCAGGAGTTAAGAAGGGGAGGCATTGAGAGACTCGGACTGAAGTGGAGCCACGGGTGAGTCTGCCCACTGGGTAAAGCTCAGCCCGGGTGGTAGGCCCAGATAGAGGTGGCTTAGCAGAGCCGGGCAGGGCAGCTTGAGTCTTCCCAAGGTAGTCTTCCACACTCCGGCAGTGGGCTCTTCCCACACGGCCAGCTGCACGGTGCAGGCCCACAGTGAGAGCATTTCCGCACAGAGCCAGTTCCAAAACGTGGAACCAGTAGGGGGCTAGGGGCAGTATTCTTCGAATGAGCTGCTTTATCAGATTCCTCCAAGACATCAGGCTACTGAAGGCTGGGAGGTGATACACTGGAAATCTACTGGGACACTATAAGCCAATAGTGGAAAACTGCAATATCTCAGGGTCCCACTGACAACTGACCATTATGAGAAAACAAGGGAAGAAAATGTCCCAAACAAACCTAGATACTACATCAATAAAACCCAATGACAGCACAGCAGAAGAAATGTCAGAAAGGGAGTTCAGAATGTACGTAATTAAAACGATCAGGGAAGCTAATGAGGAGATGAAAGAGCAAATGCAGGCATTGAAGGAGGAGATGAAAGAGCAAATGCAGGCATTAAATGATCGCACCAATCAACAGTTAAAAGACCAATACGGGAAGCAAGAGATCATTTCAATAAAGAGTTAGAGATACTGAAAAAAAACCAAACTGAAATCCTTGAAATGAAGGAAACAATAAACCAAGTTAAAAACTCCATAGAAAGCATAACCAATAGGATAGAACACCTGGAAGACAGAACCTCAGACATTGAAGACAAAATATTTAACCTTGAAAACAAAGTTGAACAAACAGAGAAGATGGTAAGAAATCATGAACAGAATCTCCAAGAACTATGGGATATCATGAAAAGGCCAAATTTGAGAATTATTGGGATTGAGGAAGGCTTAGAGAAACAAACCAAAGGAATGAACAATCTATTCAATGAAATAATAACAGAAAATTTCCCAAATCTGAAGAATGAAATGGAAAACCAAGTACAAGAGGCTTATAGAACTCCAAACATACAAAATTACAACAGACCCACACCAAGGCACATTATTATGAAAATACCTAACATACAAAATAAAGACAGAATTTTAAAGGCCGCGAGAGAAAAGAATCAAATTACATTCAGAGGGAAACCAATAAGAATATCAGCAGATTTTTCAATCCAGACCCTAAAAGCTAGAAGGGCCTGGAACAACATATACCAAGCCCTGAAAGAAAATGGATGCCAACCAAGAATCTTATACCCAGCAAAACTTACCTTCAAATTTGACGATGAAATAAGATCCTTCCATGATAAACAAAAGCTAAAGGAATTTACAAAAAGAAAGCCAGCATTACAGAACATTCTCAGCAAAATATTCCATGAGGAAGAGATGAAAAACAATGATGCAAATCAGCAACAGGAGGCGCTAGCCTAAAGGAATAGCCAAATAAAGGAGAAACCAAATCATGTCAAAAACAAATATGAGTCAATTGACTGGGAATACAAATCATATCACAATAATAACCCTGAATGTTAATGGCCTGAATTCATCAATCAAAAGACACAGACTGGCAGATTGGATTAAAAAGAAAAATCCAACAATATGCTGCCTGCAAGAGACTCATCTCATAGAAAGAGACACCCATAGACTAAAGGTGAAAGGATGGGGAAAAACATACCATGCACACGGACACAGCAAAAAAGCTGGAGTATCCATCCTCATCTCAGATAATGTGGACTTCAAACCAAAACTAGTCAGAAGGGATAAAGAAGGACATTACATGCTGCTTAAGGGAAGCATAAATCAGCAAGACATAACAATCATAAATATCTATGCCCCGAACATTGGCTCATCCACGTACGTCAAACAAATCCTTCTCAATTCCAGAAATCAAATAGACCACAACACAATAATACTAGGCGATTTTAACACACCTCTCTCACCACTGGATAGATCGTCCAAACAAAAATTGAATAAAGAAACTATAGATCTCAACAACACAATCAGCAATTTAGACTTAACGGACATATATAGAATATACCATCCAACAAAGAATGAATACACTTTCTTCTCAGCAGCACATGGATCCTTCTCTAAAATAGACCATATTTTATGCCACAAAGCTACTGTTAGTAAATACAAGAAGATAGAGATACTACCTTGTACTCTATCAGATCATAATGGATTGAAACTAGAAATAAATGACAGAATAAAAAACAGAAACTTCTCCAATACCTGGAGACTAAATAATACACTATTATATGATGAATGGATAACAGAAGACATCAGGAGGGAAATAAAAAAATTCTTAGAAGTAAATGAGAACAAAGACACATCATATCAAAATCTCTGGAACACTATGAAAGCAGTACTTAGAGGAAGATTTATTTCATGGGGTGCATTCAAAAAAAGAAGTAGAAATCAAATAAACGAGTTAACACTACAGCTCAAAGCACTAGAAAAAGAAGAGCAGACCAATACCAAAAGTAGTAGAAGACAGGAAATAGTTAAAATCAGAGCTGAAATCAACGAAATCGAAACAAAAGAAACAATCGGAAAAATTAATAAAATAAATAGTTGGTTCTTTGAAAAAATAAATAAAATTGATAAACCCTTAGCCACACTAACAAAGAGAAAGAGGGAGAAAACTCAAATTACTAAAATTCGGAATGAACAAGGAAACATCACAACAGACACGAGTGAAATACAAAACATAATTAGAAGCTATTTCGAAAATCTATACTCCAACAAAACAGAAAACCTTGAAGACATCAACAAATTTCTAGAGACATATGAACTACCTAAATTGAACGAGGAGGACATACACAACTTAAATAAACCAATTTCAAGCAATGAAATAGAAGAGGTCATCAAAAGCCTACCAACAAAGAAAAGTCCAGGACCAGATGGGTTCTCAGCCGAGTTCTACAAAACCTTTAAAGAAGAGCTCATTCCAATACTCCTCAAAGTATTCCATGAAATAGAAGAGGAGGGAACCCTCCCAAACTCGTTCTATGAAGCCAATATCACCCTGATACCTAAACCAGACAGAGACACATCAAGGAAAGAAAATTTCAGACCAATATCCTTAATGAACATCGATGCAAAAATTCTCAACAAAATTTTAGCAAATCGCATACAAATATATATTAAAAAGATAGTGCACCACGATCAAGTGGGTTTTATCCCAGGGATGCAAGGTTGGTTCAACATTCGGAAATCAATAAATGTCATTCACCATATCAACAGACTTAAAGTTAAGAATCACATGATTATTTCAATAGATGCAGAAAAAGCATTTGATAAAATACAGCATCCCTTCATGCTCAAAACACTAGAAAAAATTGGGGTAATGGGAACATTCCTAAACATTATAAAGGCCATCTACGCTAAGCCCATGGCTAATATCATTCTAAATGGTGAAAAACTGAAAGCGTTCCCCCTAAAAACTGGAACAAGGCAGGGATGCCCTCTTTCACCGCTTCTATTCAACATCGTCCTTGAGACTCTAGCCAGAGCAATTAGACAAACCAAAGAAATTAAAGGGATACGATTTGGAAAAGAAGAACTCAAACTATCCCTGTTCGCTGATGACATGATTATATATTTAGAGGAACCTGGAAATTCCACCAGAATACTTTTAGAACTCATAAGTGAATTCAGTAAAGTAGCAGGTTACAAGATCAATGCTCATAAATCCAATGCATTTTTATACATAAGTGATGAATCTTCAGAAAGAGAAATTAGGAAAACTACCCCATTCACAATAGCATCGAAAAAAATAAAATACTTGGGAATCAATCTCACAAAAGAGGTGAAAGACCTGTACAATGAGAACTACAGAACTGTAAAGAAAGAAATTCAAGAAAACCTTAGAAGATGGAAAGATCTCCCATGTTCCTGGATAGGCAGAATTAATATCGTCAAAATGGCTATACTACCTAAAGTTCTATACAGATTCAATGCAATTCCAATTAAAATCCCAATGATGTACCTCGCAGAAATAGAGCAAGCAATTATGAAATTCATCTGGAAGAATAAAAAACCTAGAATAGCTAAAGCAATCCTCAGTAGCAAGAGCGAAGCAGGGGGTATTGCAATACCAGATCTTCAACTCTACTACAAAGCAATAGTAACAAAAACGGCATGGTATTGGTACCAAAATAGACAGGTAGATCAATGGTACAGAATAGAGGACATGGACACAAACCCAAATAAATACAATTTTCTCATACTAGACAAAGGTTCCAACAATATGCAATGGAGAAAAGATAGCCTCTTCAACAAATGGTGCTGGGAAAACTGGAAAACTATATGCAATAGAATGAAACTAAACCCCTATCTCTCACCCTACACAAAACTCAACTCAAAATGGATCAAGGACCTCGGAATCAGACCAGAGACCCTGCATCTTATAGAAGAAAAAGTAGGTCCAAATCTTCAACTTGTTGGCTCAGGATCAGATTTCCTTAACAGGACTCCCATAGCACAAGAAATAAAAGCAAGAATAAACAACTGGGATAGATTCAAACTAAAAAGCTTTCTCTCAGCAAAGGAAACTATCAGAAATGTGAAGAGAGAGCCTACAGAGTGGGAGAATATCTTTGCCAACCATACCTCAGATAGAGCGCTAATTTCCAGAATCTATAAAGAACTCAAAAAACTCTACACGAAGAATACAAATAATTCAATCAACAAATGCGCTAAGGAAATGAACAGACACTTCACAGAAGAAGATGTACAAGTAATCACCAGATATGTGAAAAAATGTTCAACATCCCTAGTAATAAGGGAAATGCAAATCAAAACTACCCTAAGATTTCATCTCACCCCAATTAGAATGGCGATTATCAAGAATACAAGCAACAATAGGTGTTGGCGAGGATGTGGTGAAAAAGGAACACTCATACATTGCTGGTGGGGTTGCAAATTAGTGCAACCACTCTGGAAAGCAGTGTGGAGATTCCTCAGAAAGCTTGGAATGGAAACACCATTTGACCCAGCTATCCCACTCCTTGGCCTATACCCAAAGGACTTAAAATCAGCATACTACAGAGATACAGCCACATCAATGTTCATTGCTGCTCAATTCACCATAGCCAGATTGTGGAACCAACCTAGATGCCCTTCAGTTGATGAATGGATAAAGAAACTGTGGCATATTTATACAATGGAATATTACTCCGCAATGAAGAATGATAAAATTATGGCATTTGTAGGCAAATGGTCGAAATTGGAGAATATCATGCTAAATGAGATAAGCCAATCTCAAAAAACTAAAGGACGAATGATCTCGCTGATAAGCGGATGAGGACATATAATGGGGGGTGGGACGGGCTAGCATTAGGTTTAGGGTTAGGTTTAGAGTTAGGCTAAGGAGAGCAGTAAGAATGAAGGAAAGAAGGACTGTGTAGAGGGAAAAGAGGGGTGGGAGGGGTGGGGGGGAGGGGAAAAAATATAATAAACATCATTACCCTATGTAAACGTAAAAAAAAATAAATAAATAAAAAAAAAAAAGAAATTAATGATATGTGGAAATTATGTCACTGAATACCATAAATGCATATTTTTCTAAAGAGAAGTTTATTATTCTATAAGTGGCTTTCCGTTGATATGTTATAGTACATACTACATAATACAATAGATAAATGTAATATTGCATGCTCTGTAATCAAACAGACTTGATTTAAACTCAAGTTTTGCTAATAGTAATGTGACCTTAGGCAAGTTTGAATTTTTCATGCCATTAATTTATCAATTTTTAAAGTGGGAATAATATCATAGGTCTTATCTCAGATAATATGTACCAATCATATGACATAGTGTCTGACACATAAAATAAGGTCAATAAATGAAATTATAATATTGGTTCTGTTGACATTATATTTGTAATACTAACTTCATAATAATTTCATTAATATTAATATTGAACTAAAGAGAATAGCTGATATGTTATCCTTTGCACTTAAAAATGCTATGGTTATTTAATAAAATTCTTACAGGATTAGAGTTATCTCTTGGTGTCCATAACAGGTTGGTTCTTGGACACCCACAGATCACAAAATCCTTGGATGGTTAAGTCCCTTCCATATAATGGTGTGAATTTGCATATAACTTTGTACATTCTTCCAAACACTTTAAATCATCTCTAGATTACTTATAACACCTTATAAAATATAAATGCCATGCAAACAGTCACTTTACTCTATTGTTATACTATATTCTTTAGGGAATAATGATAAGAAAAATACTGTACATTCAGTACAGATACAATTAAAAATTTTTTTGATCTTCTGTTGGCTGAATCCCTGGATGTATAACTAACTCATAGATATGGAGCGTCAACTGTATTTCTAATTTGATTTTAGATGACACAAACTATATGAGTTGTGATAGTTATTTAATTTAGACACAATAAGAAGGGATATTCTACATAAAGTTTGGGCACAATGTTCTGTGGTCAATGTTCAAATATTAACTAAAATCATAACTTCAGTTTCTACTCTGGAAAAAAGGAAGATTGCAAATAGTAATAACAATCTTAATGAGTTGCTATTCTGAAGAATAATACAAGATGAATTACTGTATTTTTGTTATTTTAACCATGACATTAGTAGGATTTAATGCTATGTTTTTTAGTCAGAGTGAAGGAAATGAAAATAAGGTAACTGAATGAAATTTCAACAAAAACATATTAAAACAAGTAGACAAAAGTTCTGAAAAAAATTTTATGAAGGCCTACTTAATAAAATTTATAGTTTATTTCAGAATGAGACAATGCTTAAGCTTGTAACCAGCACAAAAAATAAAAGTGAATCAGATTGTCTATACTTTTCCTTAAAAAAAAAAAAAAAGGCAAAGTTCCATTCCTTTATGTATAACCTTTTTTTTTGTTACATAGTATTCTAAATGATGCTAATATACATAATAGTAAAAATAACTTCAGAATACTATGTTCATTTACATTATTATAATCTTAAGAGATCTATATGAATGAAAATTGAATGCTTTAAAATATTTTCATGATAAAAAGAAACAAAATATTACATACTTTGTTGTATGATTTATAATAAAATGATTATTAACAAACAAAATGTTGAATGCTGCCAACAGAACTGTATGGTGATTTTTAAGAAAGTCTTTTTGGAAAGCTATTAAATACTGCAATCTAGTTAACTTGCATTATTCATGGGTTGGTTGGTAAAATGTTCAGCCAAATGAATGTAACAAAACTTAAAATTGTTGGCTTTTGCCTACCGTACCAAGATCAGCTTTAAGATCTGTTGGCAGACTTAACTTTCTTGATCCTTTAACTGAAACAACAGAAAAAGGAAAAAGGCAGTTGTTAATTATATAAAATTAAAGAGGAGTATGGGAATAGTATGTTTATAGTATAATTATTAATATTTTGATGAACATTACACTAAGTGAACATACATGGAAGCAAATATTGTTCCAGTGTTAGCAGGACTGCCATTCAGCAGTAAATTTTTAATATGCAAACAGAAACATGAAAAAAGCAATTGTTCTTACAATAAATAAGTGAATATTTATATAGTTTCTTTCACATGTGGTGTGAGAAGTAATTTCCTACTTAATTTGGAAAGAACCACAAATTAAGACATGTCTAATAATAAAGAGATATTACAACAAATGGGTAAGATCATATCACAAACAAATGACAATGAAGAGGGGGAAAACTGATGTGCATCTCCTGTACTACATGTAATACATTTTATTATACTGGGCTTTTTTACTCTACTATTTGCTAAAATTCTAAAATTTTGAGTTTTCTATGATAGCTACTATACTGGCAGTATCTACTCAACTACTGGCAGAGTAGATATACAGTAAGTGCTGAATGAATGTTGAACAGTGAAGACCGAAAAGTACCAGTGAATATTATTCTAAGAAAGGCTGAGCAGTTGAAAAAAATATTCAAGTGTTAGAGAGTAAGGGGCAAGTAATATTGGAAATCACATAAGTATTCAGAATTCTTATTAATACTCGTGCCTGGTGGTGGCACTAAGTCTTTTTGAGTGTTTTAAGATCTAAAATATGGGAGCCATAATCAGTTAGTTACTCTTCATAGCTCTAGATGTTAGAACTGAGACAAATTGGTAAATGGTAAGGAAAGTAGGTTGAGTTTGAACACAAAGAGGTTGTTGCAATGTGTCCATGGAAATGCAGCTCTTCAATTTCACTTTTTGCTGCTATCTAAGAAAAAGCATACATACCACCCACATTTCATAATGTTAGCCAAAGAAGAAAAAATGGAAATAGAAACATTTTACTACTCATTGGCTTAGCAATCTGCACAGGAAAGAGAGCTCAAGAATCCTGCCTGCTCAAAGGAATCTTAGAGGTCATGTAGTTCAATATCCTATTAAGTATTTCCCCTACAATATTCTTGACATTCTTCCTGTTTGACTAATTCCATTATAGAAATCTTCAAAGGTATAAAAACATTTTAATTATGATTTTTGAGTCACTAGAATTTCTATAAAATTTCCTTCTATTCTTGCTTAAACTACTTTTCTATATTATTTAACAATCTGTCTCAGTTCAAAACGTTGGAGCAGGAACTGATTCCTGCTCTCACATATCAGCACCTCAAGATGAAATTTGTCTTTTAAGAAGTGTTACAGGGGCTGGGGATATGGCTCAGTTGGTAGAGTGCTTGCCTAGCATGCACAAGGCCCTGGGTTCAATTCCCAGCACCAAGAAAAAAAAAAGAAAAAGTGTAACATGCTACATTGATATCAAGAGGATGGGAGATAACATTCTGAGCAATAACATTTTAACGTTTCATGAATATTAACCAACTGCAGGACTTCTACCTGTGACCCTTCTATAAGCAGCATTTACTGAGGTGTATCTGATTTTCCATACGAGAAGTCATATTATCTTTAGTTGTTCAATTGGATATAAATATGGATATAGATACAGATATGGATAGATATATTACTGCTGGGGTTTTAAAGTGATGATTACATTTTCTCAAGTTAATGTGTTTTTTTTTTTTTGGTCTCCTTTCTTGATTAATTAAAAAATTTCCCTCATAATCTCTGATCTACCAGGAATAGAAATTGATAGTTTTAAGTATAGTAGTGGAAGTATATAGTACTGTTACTTTTTTGCTCTACACAATAGAACTTCCTAAGATTCCATTATCTTTTAAAGAGTGATCTCACATATTTGATTCATAATGATAAAAATCTCAAGTCATATTGTGTAGTCTCATGTAGAATTTTTTTAATCATTCACACCTTGAATAACTTCCTATCTTGGCTCACAGAAAGTAACACAGCAAATTGTATCAAACATCTAGCTGGGGTCAGGGAATATTGTTTTTAGCACAAATTAGACTTAATGATAGTTTGTTTTCTTTTGATCCTAGTCCTGTAAGATTCTGGATACATTGTCAGGAAATTATTATTATTTTAACATACTGTAACATTTTTTGAAAATAAAAAATTAAAGGAAAGAAAAGTAATCAAATTATTCACTAAAAAGTTGAATTTTATTCCATGTAAATCAAATCTCAATAAATCTGACTTTTAAAAAATTCAAAGGAAAGCATCCCCACAGATAGGATTAATCACTTACCTAATCACATCTATCAACTTATGACTTACCTAGAAATTATAAAGATGACATGAGCAACCAAAGATAATGCAAATGAGGGAAAGGACTGGCTTACAGTAAAATACAAATTAATATTATCTATAAACTCAGGCCTAAAGATCAGATGAAACCAAGCTCCACAATACCACCAGATTATGAACCTTTGCAAAACTATCCATATCTATTCGTATATTCATGCCTCACAAATTTAGGTTCTATTAGACTAAGGAGGCAGGGTAAACTGATGGCTTACATAGCCTGTGCCAGGATGAGGCCATATGCACGCCCGAAATATGAACAGAACTTCAGACATTATAATATAATTTTGCCTAGGTGGCTTCATGTGTCTTGATTTTATCATGTCCTTCAATTACTTTTTGCTAACATCAAATTTAATTCAAAGACAACAGATAGTACAGTTTAGTTCATCAGAAGGATGTCATACTAGCTTCAAATAAGTCTTAATCAGATCCTTGGTTCTACACCTGAATAAAAATTTTAGGAATGGGCTACTAGTTTAATGGGAAAACACAAAAATAGAAGTTACAAGTTTCTAGTTCAAAGTTGCTGATAGTTGTTTCTTAACTGAATTTATTTTTTATCTTCAGTGGAAGGATTTTTACTTTGTTATGGCTAAGTTACAACTAATATTTGGAAGTCTAGAATGGTGTAGGCCATGGGTGTTCACCACTGCTTTTATAATAACCACTCTGCCATGTATTATTGAACATCTATGTTCTGGGTCCTAGCAAGCATTTAAGGTTAAGCAATGTGCTAAAGTTATGATAATAGAATGACAGAAAATGACTGACTGAGGTCATTTTTTCTGTCACAGTCATGTCCCCTTAACTAAGCGACACAGTTTTCATGACATAGAAGACACCACCTATATGGTCCAGCTATCTTCTTTAAAATAAATAAATTTAATTTTAAATGAAAAGTAGTTTGATTAAAATGTTTGATTAAAATTTAATTATGTGTGAGTTGATTTATGGATTAATCAATCAACTGGTTGAAATACAGTAATAAATTTCATTTGTCTCTATCTTCACTAACCCAGAACAAATAGAGCAAAAACATCAGTAGCATATACAGGCAAAATTAAAAAATACAGGGGATCACCATGCCAGGGTGGAGCCCTGAAAGGACTACATGCCTCTAATTTTGTTGCCATTCCTCTTCTTTTAAAAACTTTTTTCCAAAGTAGCTAAGATAAAGCTGGGCAAAGAGATATTGTCATCTGAATTTGCCCCAGCACAGACATGTTAGTGTCATGATTCTACCATTATCTTAAAATATATACTTCTATTTAGACAGTGTTAATGAATCAATGATTATATCAGTGATTATGAAACTTTAATTTGATATCTATTCTTAGTTATAAACTCCCAGAGATAAATGAGTTTTTCAATTCATGTTTTTAAAAACATACAACACAAAGCTTAGTAATTTGAGACCAAACAATCAGAGGACCTTGAAGAATAAATATTTGGATTCAGACTAAGTCATTATTACAGGGTAAACTTGGGCAAGTTATAGAATTTTTCCCTTAAGCAATTTTTCCACCTATCTAAAATGAGAACAATATCAACCTTTTGGGGTTGTTGTAAGGATTAAATAAGATAATAGGCATGAAAAATACCTTGTTTGTTCTAAATATAGATTATAATTTTTAGCAGTGTTTAATGAATCTAAAATGTGATAATATTGATTATATGAGCTATAAAAAACTAAAAATGATTTTCAAAATCAATTTTTCCTAGAACTTATGTGGTAAGCTATTTTCTGCTGATGTTTCATGCAAAATATTTTTCTTAAATTCTTATGAATTTGTTAAAAAATTGTCTCTTCATAACTCAATAACTTCTTTCTCATGGCACAGATATTATTTAATTGTAAATAGTTTTTTTTAATTCTCATAATTCTTTTTCTCATTTGATGAATGAATATCAGGAAAAAATGGGCTTTATAATAAATGTAACTATCTTTGAATTCTACCTCTAATCACTTAAAATCTCTGAGTTTTAGTTTTCTCATCAAAGGTATATCCAAGGTGTTGTATTACAAAAACAAAAGGAAATTACTATTTGTGAAAATTGTGAATAACATTTATCTATATTTTCCTTGGCTACTGTTTTCTTATAGGATTGATGAAACCATTCAGATTTAGAGTGGGAAAAAAAAAAGCAAAATTCTACATAACATTTCAAAATCTTTCACAAAAGCTTTAAGATCTTCTACTTTACACATTGTGTAATCATCATCTCTGTTTTTAACAACTGCTTCAGGTAATTTGTCTACATTTACCATGAAAGACTGTTTTCAGAAAAACAAATGAGAAAATCTTGAGAAAAAATTTAAAATTTAAAAAATGTATTAAAAATTTATAAAATTGTGGAGGTACAAATATTTTATTTGTTCATAAAAAGTTTTTCACCTTCACCTGGCAAGTGATGTACTTGATTCCTCTGTCTCACAGCTGGAATGTCATTCCTATAAAAGCCTGCTGCTGCCTCAGGAATTCTGGTAGCAAGTCCTAAAGAAGGGAACACAGAACTATTGGCACATAATTTCTTAGTGAAATTTCAAGTGAATCAATAATTTTTATCTTAAAGGTGAATTTCATAGTAACTACATGGACAGGTCTCTGTTTTGTTCCTTTATCTAAAATAAACATAGGTACTGAACACAACAGAGGACTGTTTGGAGGGAAGAACAAAAACTCTTTGAAGGAAGTAGTGGGATGTTAGCCACAAAGAATTGTCCAGAAGGAACATTCAAACTTGACTGTAAGATCCAGCTCTTGCCTATGCCCAACAACATAGCTGGGTACTCTGTTGTTGGTATTCTGTGATGCTAACTCTTTTGATATTTTAATGTAGATAAATATTTCTGTTACCCCCAGTCTTCATTTGAACTTGGTAGCAGAATAAGGCTATTGTAGATTAGACTGTGAGAACTATAAGAGTGGATGACTTAAAGGTATTAGCATGTCAGGGCCTGATGCTAGCCTAGAAAATGATGTTCCTCTGGGATAAGGATTAGAATAAAAGATCCACATTCTGGGACAACACAACACAGTTGAAGGTCAGGTGAATTTTAGCTCTGTCTAAAACAGTGGCTATTTTCTTTAAGTAATTGAATTTCTGTGTCTAGCAAGCAGAACTAGGGCTCAATGTTAATACCTGTTCACCATCTTGGAAGGCAATTTTTTACAGAACACAAATTGTACAACATGACTTCATGAGTGAAAAAGGATTGCATAGCCTAGAAAAGTATTAGCAAGTTTTATAATTATTAGTGCAACACTTACATTGGCAAAGAGATGGCAAATTTCATTTGTGATAAAGTATATTTATTTTTTCATTAATTGATCCTAGTGTGTAGCATAATGCCTAACTATAGAAACTGAAAATTATTTGTTGAATACTTGAGTAAATGAATAAATAATATGAAAGCAGTATGTTATCCAGAAAGCTGAGCATCTCAGCATTCTACTTGGCTCATTGGATTCTTTAAGTTCCCAAGCTAGTTTCTGTTCTTTTATTATCCTTAAGGGAATAACTAATAGTCTGAACCTTCACTTTATATTACTTATAGTTCATTGGAGTGTTAAAGAGTTTCATATCCAGATGGAAAATCAGAGCTATAAAATGACTCTTGGTTCCTGGCTTCCCTAATTCCCAACTTCTCTTATTCAGAAACACTTGCATCAGGTTGTCACCAGTTTTTAGCAGATTCAAAGGGGTGGAGGGCTAAGATCCCTAAAAAGATATGAATAAAGGAGGTTAAATACTGAAAAGAATAATTTAAAAATATTTCATAGGCAATGGTTCTCAAGTGGTACAGAGACAAGAAGCATTAACATCAACTGGGATCTTGCTAGAAATACAAAATCTCAGGCCTCACCCAGATCTACTGAATATAAGTCTCTGGCACTCAGTCAACTATCTCTGTTTTAACACTCTTCACCTGAGCGTGATGCAGGCTTTAGTTTGAAACCCACTGCACTAGAGGGAAAAAAAATCTAAAAAGAAAGAAAGAGAAGGCAAGAAGAGTATTGGCCCTTTAGTGCTGTTTATACCTCAAAAAAGATACAAACATAACAATTGCCATTGTCAGTATTAAAGTGATAAGTGAATGTATCACTGTACATCAATTCTGCCCCCAAGTAACATAATAAAAAAGTAGTCAAAACTTCCTGCTTTGAAGCAATCTTCTTGATTGCATGCAAAGTCCCTCTGAGTCTGTCTTTAAAAGAAAGTGTGGTGGTGGTGATGTTTCCAGATCTCCTCTGATCCTAGAAGAAACATCACAGGCAGAGGGCTAAAAGCAGGATGTCACCAAAAAAATCACAGCAATTACAATAATTAATTATGAAATACAGAAAGCCTTATCTCTAAAACTAGAAACAAGAAAAAGATGTTGCTAACACTACATCTATTCAATATTTCATGAAGGTCCTAGCTAATATTCTCTTTAGAAGAAAAAAAAGAACTGTTGTTTTCACTGGGGACATCACTGGATACACAGGTAATATAAAAGAATTCACAAACTATTAGAATTTAAAAATTAATTTACCAAATTTGCTAGATGCAAGCTAAACAAAAATTAATTGCATTTTCATATTTTAGCCACAATTAGAAAAAGAAATAAAAATAACGTAATGGAAGTAAAATAAAATACAAGGAATAAATATAATGAAAGGTATGCAAGATCTCTACAAAGAAACTAAAAATATTACTGAGACAATATAAAGAAACAAAAATGTGATAACAGAAAGCAAAGTTCAACATTTTTCACTGTGTTAATTATGTATGCCCAGTTCATTTATATATCCAGTAAAATTGCAATCAAAATTCAAGTATGTTTAAGTGCAAATTGATAAATTCATTCTAAAAAATCTAGATTAGTGACAACAATCTTAAAAAACAACTACAAAAATAAAACTGTAGAAACTATATTCTCAGCAATGTTTGTAGAGCTACAATATTTAATAAAGGCTTGAATAAAGGATAGATAAACATGCCAATAGAACAGAACATGAAGCCTAAACATAAAGACAGAAACAGACAGACATACACAACACACACACACCCCACATTTTAAAGTCCACAAATTTGTAGCAAAAATTTCACTTTAGTGCAGTAAGGAAACTGGTAACTTCCTCAAAAATGGTGAAGGTTGGATAGTTAAATGGTAAAAATGAACTTTGACTCCTTCTTCACGTTATACACGGAAATAAACTCCAAATGGAACTCAAACTTAGATGCAAAAGGTAAAAAAAAAAATATGGCTCTTCAGAAAAGACAATATGGAAGAAACACCTTCATGATCTTGGATTGGAAAAGATTCTCTTTAAACAAAACAAAGCACTAACAATAAAAGAAAACTCTTGTAAATTATCATTAAATGTACATTAGCATTACAATAGCAGTTTTAAGAGAGGGAAAGGCAAGTCATAGAGTGGGAGAAGATATTTTGAATTATATATATCTAACAAAAGACTTATACATAGTGTGTGCATGTGTGCACACATATGCACATGCACACACACACACTTCTTTTGAATCAATCAGTAAAGTTTACAACTCTATAACAATGAGCAAAATAAATATCTTATAAGCAAGGGTATTAATAGTCAATACATATGAAAAATTCCATCAAAATTATTAGACACCAAGAAAATGCAATCCAAATTAATTTCACAATGAGATATTGCTATATACATTTCAAAATGACAATAATTTAAAAAGCATCCTAATATTTAACATTGGTAAATATATGGAACTTTCAAACACTGTAAATGGAAGTAAAACTGGTACAACTACTTAAGAAAACTCATTGGTAGTATTTTTTTAAAGTCAAACATCTGTATACCTTATATCCCCCAAATTCTCTCAGATACATGTATATCTATAACTAGATAGATCTATATAGATCTCTATAGATCTATACATATATATATGTGTATATATACACATATGTATATATACACATATGTAACAGATACATGTATATCTATATCTAGATAGATCTATATAGATCTCTATAGATCTATACATATACATATGTGTATATATACACATATGTAACAGAAATGAGTTTGCATTAAAATTAAATAAGATGGGTTATATCAACCTTATTTATAATAGCCTCAAACTTAAAACCACCTAAGTCTTCAACGACAAGAAATTCCATAAATTGAGGTATAGTGATAGAATAAAATATTGAACAACAATAAAAAAAAAATGATGCTTAGCAATCCATGGGAGCCAGTAGCAGCCCTGAGCTTTGTGCTCCTGTGAGCAGATGTAGTACCCATAAAATACATAAATTTGGGTCTCTGGGCTGACTATCAAGTACCAGTGACTGGTATGGAAACCACAGTAACCAAGGAAGTGGTTCCTGTGCCCCAGAACCTCTTGGAGAGTCCACAGCTGAGTCCCAAAACTGCCGGTGACACAATTGCCACTCAGATATGTGGGTCCACTGAAGGAATTTCTTGAAGATAACCCAAATAGCCAGTGGATAACTTTATGAGTATGAAAAAGAGTACATACCACAAAAAGGCTTATAGGGGAAATGAGACACCACTTGCTATGCCTAAATACAAGCCCACCAATCTGCAACCTGTACACTCTAGAGGGGGCAGCACCCTCCACCTCCTATGGGTCACCCAGCACCACCTGAACCAGACTATCATGCCTCTCCCTTAGACTGTCACACAGTGCACACACTGAAATACAAATGGTGGTGGATGAATGATACACCAGATTTGATAGTGCTAGGTACATGGAACTTTTCCTCAGGAGAGCACATAAACTGTATCCCCCCATCCAACAGGGAGTAAACTGGCTTTGCTATGTTACAGTCTCCCCTGACCTATCAGAAAGCTAGTAGGTGCCTGAATACACAAAAGATTGGAGAGGAACTCCTAGAATAATATCAGAGGTGTGCTGTTGTAATCACTACCTCTACACTCAGGAGAAACCTTAGAGGTAAAGTCAAGGAGGGGTGGATATCTTCTATGGGTTCCAAATCCTGTTGAAATCCAAATCAGGAAGACTCAAAAGGAAATTATCAACCTCAAATAGCTTAGAATGGAATATTATAGGTAGATCAATGTCTGTTTTGATCTTACAGATATTACTTTTTTCATATTGAATTGATAGATGTTCCATTATTGTTTGATATTGCAGCCTTGGATCCTATTGTTTGTATTTCTTCTAATGTTTGAAAGCATTAATTGCACAGTTCTACTGTCTTTTCCTAGTTCAGGTTTAGACTTACTCCTTTTAGTCTCTTTTCCCTCTTCTTACCTGCTATATCCCTCTTCCTCCTCTTCCCCCTCCTTCTCCTTTTTCTTCTTTCTTCTCTTCATTTGTATTATTTTAATCTATCTCTTTGTCCATTTTTCTCTTTTCACCATTGAACTCATATCATTTAATAATTTTATTATCTTAATTATAAATTTCTCAACCTAGTCAAGAATGTTACTTCAATTTTATTCTTGAATTAGAAGAACTGTGGAGAACATTTTCAATAAGTTTTACCTCTAAAGTTTCATAGTACATGGCTTTGTTCTGAAGTGATTTTATTTAATAGAATTAGTATCATCTTTTAAAGTGGTGCTAGATTACTGAACACAGCAATAAGTACACATTGACTGAGAGTTTCAACACTTAGATATTCACCCAGCCTGGGGCACTTAAGAGAAAGAATATTACTAAATAGTCCTTGGCCTAAAAGTAGAAGAGGTAATTATTTCAGCAGATGAAAAAAATCAAAGAAAAGAGTCAACCCAAGTAACCCACAATGCTGCAAAAATCAATTCCATTGAAACTATAATGGAAGAAATGTCAAATAAAGACATAAAGAATGAATTGAGAGAAAAAATACTGAAAGTGAAAGGACATTTCAATAAAAAGGTAGAGATTCTGAAAAAGAACCAAACAAATCTTGGAAATGAAAGAATCAATAAATGCAATTAAAACCTCAGTTGAAAGCATTACCAATATATTAGACCACTTAGAATATGGATTCTCAAATCTCAAATAGATGATACATAATCTTGAAAACACAACAATAAAGAAAAGATATCATGACCAGAATATCCAAGAAATATGGAATAACATTGAGAGACCAAATCTGAGAATAAATGGCTTAGAAGAAAATGTGAAAATATAAACTAAAGGAATGGACAAAATTTTCAGTGAAATAATATCAGAAAAATTTCCAAACCTTCGGAATAAAATGGAAACTCAAAAACAGGTGGCATTTAGGAACCCAAATAGGCAATATTGAAGAAAAGATCCTTTCCAAGACACATTATAATTAAAATGTCCAATATACAGAACAAGGATAAAATTTTAAATGCCATAAGAGAAGAATGGCAGGCCACAATACAGGTAAACCAATTAGATTTCTCTTGATCTCTCACCCCAGACTCCAAAAGAAGGAGAGCTTGGAATAACATACTATAGTTGCCAACCAAGATTGCTATCTTCAGCAAAGACATCTTTCAGAATTGAAAATGAAATAAAAACCTCCCATGATGAGCAGAAACAAAAAGAAGTCATAAATACTAAGCCATCACTACAGAAAATACTTAATGAAATAGCATACACAGAAGAAATGAAAACCAAACATCAGAGCCAAGTGATTATTTGAATCTAAACATAGTTATAGACAAGTAAAAGAAAATCAAGTCTGATTGAACATTAGAAATAAATCAAAATGGGAGGAAATGAAGATCATCTTTCTATTATAATACCAAAAGCAAATAGTCTCAAATCTCTAATTAAGCCAGGCACAGTGATGCACAGCTGTAATCCCAGAAGCTTGACAGACTGAGACAGGAGGATCACAAGTTTAAGGCCAGCCTTAGCAATGTAGCAAGGTCCTAAGCAACTTAGTGAGACTCTGTCTCACAAACAACAACAAAAAAGGATTGGGGATGGAGCTCAGTGGTAAAGTGCCCCTGGGTTAAATTCACAGTACCCAAACAAAAGAAAACAAAACATATAATTAAAAGACAATGTCTGATGCCATCCCATTTATTCATTTTTGATTTTACTTCTTGAATTTTAAGAGTCATGTTAAGTAAATTAGTTCCTGAGTTGACATGTTGGAATGTTGGGCTTGTATTTTTTTCTGGTAGGTGCAGGGTTTCTGATTTAATTCTTAGGTCTTTGATCCACTTTGAGTTGGGTTTTGTTTCTGTGCAAGGTGAGAGGGGTTAAATTTTATTCTATCATATCTATGAATTTCCAGTTTTTGTAGCACCATTTTTTGAAGAGATCATATTTTCTTCAATGTATGTTTTTAGTGCCTTTGTATAATATGAGATAACTGTATTTATATGAGTTTGTCTCTGTGTCTTCTACTCTATTCCATTGGTCTTCCTGCCTATTTTGGTGCCAATACCATGCTTAAAAAGCTTCTTCACAGGAAAGAAAAATGATCAAGAATAGAGAGTCTAAAAAATCAGGGAAAATCTTTGCCACCTGCACCTCAGAGTGTTCATTTCCAAGATATACAAAGATTCAAAAAACTTAACACCACAAAACTCACAAAACTTAATCCATAAATGGGCAAAGGAGCTAAACAGACACTTCTCAAAAGAAGAAATACAAATGGTCAACAAATACATGAAAAAATGTTCAGCAGCTTTAGCAATTAGAGAAATGCAAATCAAAACTACTCTAAGATTTCGTCTCACTCCATTCAGAATGGCAATTATCAAGAATACGAGTAACAAATTTTGGTGAAGATGTGGGGAAAAGGATATGCTCATACATTGTTGGTAGAAATGAAAACTGGTGCAACTACTCTGGAAATCAGTATGGAGATTCTTCAACAAACTAGGAATGGAACCACCATTTGACTCATTGGTATATATCAAAAGGAGTTAAAATCAGCATTCTACAATGATGTAGTCACATCAATGTTTATAGCAGCACAATTCACAATAGCTAAGCTATAGAACCAACCTAGGTGCCCTTCAACAGATTAATGGATAAATAAATTGTGGTACATACACAATGAAGTATTACTCAGTCATACGGAAGAATGACTTTATGACATATGCCAGTAAATGGTTGGATCTGGAGACCATCATGCTAAGTAAAATAAGTCAATCTCCCCCAAAAAAGGGTTCAATATTTTTACTGATATGTGGAAGCTAACCTACAATAAGGGGGAAGGGGAAGAATAGAAGTTTATTGGATTAGACTATTTGTGCTAACAGGAATAAAGGCAAAGGAGGGGGGACTGGAAAAGGAAAGACAGTTTAATGAATCTGATGTAACTTTCCGATGTACATACAAGAAAACACCACAGTGAATCTTACCATTTTGTACAACTGCAAGACTGGGGTCCCAATTACAATAAGGTATTTTCCATGCTTGTACAATTATATCAAAATGGATTTTACTGTCATGTATAAGTAATAAGAATCAATACAATAAAAATGAAAATGGTTATATAAATCATAACAGATAAAACATAATTAGATAAAATTCCAAAAGTCTTATGGAGATATAAAATATTTTCTCTGAGATGGTCAAAATAAATGAATCAGTTAAAATAATAAAAAAAAGACAGACTGGTAGAGTAGATTTATAAACAAGATCCAACTATATGTTGTTTATAAGAGACCCTACAGGCAAAGTCCACAGGCTGAATGCAAAGGATGGAAAAAGACACAGCATGCAAAAGAAGACTGAAAGCAAGCAGGAGTAGTTACTCTCTTGACAAAGTAGACTTTAAGTCAGTTTTTTTTTTTTTAAGTCAGTTTTAATCAGAAGAGACAAAGAAGGTCACTTCAAAGTGGTGAAGGGAATCATCAAAAAGAAGATACAATGTGTAAAAAATTATGTCCCAAATGTCTGTGCACCTACATATATAAAATAAACTCTACTAAATATAAACACTCAAACAGATGCCAATTCAATAATACCAGGTTATTTCAATATACCTATCCACCAATAGATGAGTCATCCAAATATAAACTAAGTAAAGACTCTTCAGGTCTAAATAATAATATTAATTAATGAATCTAACAGACATCTATAGAATACTTCATCCATCAACAAAATTCACTTTCTTCTTAGCCACATATGGAACCTTCTCCAAAACAGACAATATTTTAGGTCACAAAGCAAGCATTAGGAATTAAAAAAAAAAAAAAAAAACCAAGATAATTCCTTAATTCCTTACATCTTATCATATCATAATGGATTGAAATTAGAATCACTAACAATATAAGAATGAGAAACCATTTTAAAACATGGAGATTGAACAAGGAATATGTCATAGAAGAAATTAGGGGAAAAATAAAAATCCTTAGAAACTAGTGAGATCAAAAGATGCCACATATCAAAATCTCTGGGACAGTATGTAGGCAGTTCTAAGAGAAAAGTTTACAGTACTGAGTGCCTACATAAAAATCCCCAAAATTCCAAATAAATAATCTAATGTTACATCCCTAGGCCCTAACAAGAAAAAAAAAAAAAAACTAATTTCAAAGAAAGTAGAAGATCAGAGGCAAAATTAATAAAATTGAGGAAAAAAGCACTAATGCAATAGAGTTGGTTCTTTGAAAAGATAAACATGATTAATCAAATGAAAGAAAAAGAAGACCCAAATCAACAAAATTGAAGATGAAAAAGGAAAAATTACCATGGAAACTTGTGCAATTTGAGGATCACCAAAAACTATTTTAAAAATTTACATTCTAACAAATCAGAAAATATAGAAGACATTGACAAGTTTCTAAACACACACAACTTACCAAAATTGAAACAAGAAGATATAGAAATTCTGAACAGACTAATATCAATGAGATTTTATCAGTAATAAAAGCCTCCCCAAAAAGAAAAACCCAGAACCAGATGGATTCTCAGCTGAATTCTACCAGATTTTTAAAGAACTAATACCAACACCCCTCAAATTATTCAATGAAATAGGAAATGAGGGAAGACTGCAAATTAATTTTATGAAACAAGTATTACTATGATATCAATGATAGGTAAAGAATCACCAAGGAAATAAAACTGCAGACCAATATCCCTGATGAAAACAGATGCAGAAATCCTTAATAAAATACTAACAATCTGTGTTCAAAAACACATTAAGAAGATTGAACACAATGATCAAGTTGGTTTTATCCCAGGATTAAGGTTGGTTAAACAAGTGCAAATCAATCAATGTAATTTGCCACATAAATAGAATTTAGGATACAAATCATAAGAATATCTCAATTGATGCCATAAAAGCATTTAACAAAATCCCATCTTCATTCATGGCAATAAACACTGAAGAAAACAGGAATAGTAGGAACTAACTGCAACACATAAACACTATATGAAATAAATCCAAAGTCAACATCATATTGAACGGAGAAAAGCTGAAATAATTTCCCATAGAGTTGGGAACAAGTCAAGGATGTTCATTCTCACTGGTCCTTCAAAATAGCTCTAGCAATAAGGCAAGAGAAGGAAATTAAAGTGACACAAATAGAAGGTGGCAAATTAACTGTTAGCTGATGACATGATTCTATACTTAGAAAACATACACACACACACAAAAAGAAAACCTGTACCAGAAACTACTAGAATTGATCAATAAATCTATGAGTGTCAGGATACAATGATCAACATACAAAAGCCAATAGCTTTCCTATACTCCAATAATGAATTTACTGAGAAAGAAATCAGAAAAATAATTATATTCACAGTAGCCTCAAAAAATGAAATACCTGTGTACAAAGCTGCTCCCCCCCACCACTACCTTTCCAGTGCAGCCATTTTCCCCTTCTCCCAACCACTTGTCAATCTGTGAACATCCTAGCTACCTATTGGCTCATCAGTCAGCTCGCAAGTATCTTTCTCCATTATTGGTCCCCTGTTAGCCCAGCAGAATTCAACTGCTTCTCAGAAGCTACCCCGCCATCTTTTCTCATGCTTCTCTCTCTCCTACCTACTTTTTCTATCTTCCTCGCTTTTCCACTCTCTCTGGCGCATGCCCTTTCTTTTCCACTCTCTCTAGCGCATGCCCTTTCTCGTTCCCTTTCTTTTCCTCTCATTTTCTCTCTTACCCTGCAGGGAGACACTCTGTTTGCTTAATAAGCTCCCTTATGTGATTTCCCATGTCTGGCGTGGTTTTTGTGGGATCCCTTACACCAATGAAGTGAAAAACTTCTACAATAAAAATTATAGAACACTGAAGAAAGAAGTTAAAGAAAACCTTAGAAGATGGAAAGATCTCCTAGGGAGATCCTGGATAGGCAGTATTAATATTGTCAAAATGGCCATATTACCAAATGAGACCTATAGATTTAATGCATCCCCATCAAAATAACAATGTTATTCTTCACAGAACTAGAACAAACAGTTCTAAAATTCATTTGGAAGAATAAAAGACCCAGAATAGCCAAAGCCATCCTGAACAATTAAAGCAATGTTGGACACATCAAAATCTCAAATTATACTCTAGAGATATAGTAACAAAAACAGCCTGGTATTTGGCATAGAAACAGACACGAAGATCAATTGAAAATAATAGACATAGAGACAAATACACATAGGCAGTCATGTGATCCTTGACAAAGGTTCTAAAATCATATATTGCAGAAAGGATACCCTTTTTAACAGACAGTGCTAGGAAAACTGGATATCCACATGGAGAAGAATGAAACTAGATCCCTTTCACTCTACATAAAAATCAAATCAAACTGGATCAAAGAGCTAGGAATTAGACCAGAAACTTTGGAACTACTGCAAGAAAACATATCCTCAACACTCCAACATATTGGCACAGTCACTGATTTCCTTTATAAGATCCCTGAAGTTCAAGAAATAAGACTGAGAATTAGTAAGTAGGATGGCATCAATTAAAAATATTCTGCACAGCAAAGGAAAAAAGATTGAAAAGAGAGCCTACAGAAGGAGGAAGATGTTTGCCAGCTGCTCTTCTGACAGGATTAATAGGTGGAATATATATAGATCTCAAAAAAAAAAAAAAGACACCAAAACTAAACACAAACAACAACAAAACCCCAAAAATCCAATTAGTTAATGGGCAAAAGAAGTAAACAGGTAACTTCTCAAAAGAAAAAACAAACGGCCATATGTGAATATATGAAAAATGTTCAATATCTCTAGCAATCAGCAAAATACAAACCAAAACTACACTGAGATTTCATCTCATTCCAGCTAGAATGGCAATAATCAAGAATATAAATAACACTAATTGCTGGCAAGGATATGGGAATAAAGTTACAGTCATACATTGTTTGTGGGACTGCAAGTTAGTATAACCATTCTAGAAAGCAGCATGGAGATTCTTCAGAAAACAAGAAATGGAACCACCATGTAACTCCGATTTGGTATTCCTTGATATTTATCCAAATGAACTAAAATCAGAATACATAGTGATAAAGGCACATCGAAGTTTATATTAGTGCAACTCACAAAACACAAATTAGGAAACCAGCCCAGGTGTCAGTCAACAGATGAATGGATAAAGAAAATGTGGTATATATACACAGTCGTGTTTTAAACAATCATAAAGAATGAAATTATGTCATCTTCTGGTAAATGGATGGAATTGGAGAACATCATGCTAAACAAAATAAGCCAAAAATTCAAGTTTTGAATGTTTTCCTTCTACAAAAGCTAGAGAGAAAAAGGGAATAAAAAGGGAATGTCATGAAAATAGAAGAGAGACAAAGTAAAGGAAGGGGATGGACAGTGGGGGAGGAGGGAAAGGCAAGGGAGATGTGTTGAGAATGAAATAGACCAAATTACCTATTCTTTTTTTTTTATTGTAAACAAATGGGATACATGTTGTTTCTCTGTTTGTACATGGCAAATTACCTATTCTTTATCCTTGACAGGTAGAGATCAAGTAATCAGAATACACACACACAAACACACATATATATGTATATATACCTAAGTATCTTTATTCTCATATTTTAAATATATTTTTAATGGGTGCTCACTTTACTTGATGTTTTATTCAATATCATATTATATTATTTTTGTCATTAAATATACATGTTTAAAAACGGTGGTCCTGAGGAATGGTGTCATTTATTCTTGCACCTATAGTGTATGCTTCCTCTTAAATCAGCTCCAGAAAAAAACTACAATTTTTCTGTATATTATTCATTTTGATACTTATTAAGCATTATTAATATATTTGCATGACAACCATCCTTTAAAATATCTTTAAAATTATTACATTCATAATTCTGATCTTAATTCTATTTTGGGCCAAGAATATTTTTGAAGACATTTATTTCAATTTGATTTTCAGAATCAAATTTGCTGATGGTTAATTTTAGAAACCAAATTATAACTACTAAAACTATGAATTAACATTTTAGACTACAATTATCAAAATAAAGCAATACATTACTGCAATTAATTAACAGGCACTAGAAAAATACCACTCTTGTTTACCTGAAGTGGGAGACTTGCAACGTTCAAGTTCCAGTGGTACTGGACTATCATTCAACTCAGTTAAACCTGAAATTAAAGGAAGAGAGTTAAATTTTGATAGCACTTTATAGGTAATTCTTATTTCACAATTGATTCAAGTCTAAAAAGGTACCCTTTCCTGTGAAAACCACATTATCATGTCATATTATAAAAACTGTTCTGAAAATTTATTTAAGTGATACGGGAAAAACATAGAAGCAGTAGCTAATCAAAAAAGGCTAATTAAATATGGATGGTAGAAAGATACAAATTTTCTTTATTATCTTCACACTTTAATAAATGACCCAGTTTCACCAGAAAATAGACCAAGAATAATAAGAAACAGAAAGAGTTTTAAAAGACATTATAAAATCCTTTAATTTAGGAGAACAGGTTATTGGCCTTTAAAAAATACCTAAAGAGATGCTACAGACTTTTTTTTTTTTTTTTTTTTTTGCAGTGCTGGGGATTGAACCCAGGGCCTTGTGCTTGCAAGGCAAGTACTCTACCAACTGAGCTAAATACCTAAAGAGATGCTACAGAGCTAATCTCCAGAATCTATAAAGAACTCAAAAAACTCTACACCAAGAATGTAAATAATCCAATCGACAAATGGGCTAAGGAAATGAATAGACACTTCACAGAAGAAGATATACAAGCAATCAACAAACATATGGAAAAATGTTCAACATCTCTAGTAATAAGAGAAATGCAAATCAAAACCACCCTAAGATTCCATCTCACCCCAATTAGAATGGCAATTATCAAGAATACAACCAACAACAGGTGTTGGCGAGGATGTGGGGAGAAAGGTACACTCTTACATTGCTGGTAGGGCTGCAAATTAGTGCAGCCACTCTGGAAAGCAGTGTGGAGATTCCTTAGAAAACTTGGAATGGAACCACCATTTGACCCAGCTATCCCACTCCTTGGCCTATACCCAAAGGACTTAAAATCAGCATATTACAGAGATATAGCCACATCAATGTTCATAGCTGCTCAATTCACAATAGCCAGATTGTGGAACCAACCTAGATGTCCTTCAATTGATGAATGGATAAAGAAAATGTGGTATATATATACAATGGAATATTACTCAGCCATAAAGAACGATAAAATTATGGCATTTGCAGGCAAATGGATGAAACTGGAGAATATCATGCTAAGTGAGATAAGCCAATCTCAAAAAACCAAAGGAAGAATGATATCGATAATAAGTGGATGATGACACATAATGGGGGGTGGGAAGAGTTAGTGTTGGGGTTGGAGTTGGGTTTAGGGAGGGGGGCAGGAATAGAGGAAGGAAGGACTGTATAGATGGAGGGGAAGGGTGGGAGGGGAGGGGGGGAAGGGAAAAAATGGCAGAATGAATCAAACAACATTACCCTATGTAGATTTATGATTACACAAATGGTATGCCTTTACGCCATGTACAGACAGAGAAACAACATGTATCCCATTTGTTTACAATTTTATAATAAAAAAAAAAGAAAGAAATAAAAAAAAAGGAAAAAAAAAAAGAGATGCTACAGATTTAAAATTTTGTATTTATAAAAATGTAGTGTTTTATATTACACATAGATTTGTTCAATTACATCAAGCTCATTTTTATAACAAGCACTACATTTATATTTCCAGTATTTCTTACTATTTTATGACTTCTGACAAACACAAATGGGTACAAAAGTTTAATACATATTTTTAAATTCTCATTATCTGCAAGGACACATGCCTGTGACATTTAAAATAGCCCTCATTATAGTTTTCCTACTATTTTTGAAAAGTCTCATATTATTTTTTCTTTGTAAGTAAGTATGTGGTTGAATAGAAGTCCCCTTACCCAGAAAAATCTGAACGTTTGAGAGCTACTGTGAATAATTAAAATTGTCTTTGTTCATATTCCTTTTTATACCCTCTTTATTCAATTTATACCAAAAAATTTGCTGTAGGTGCAAAAAAAAAAAATCATAGAATTCTGGAGATGAAGAGGTCAATTGTGATAATGTAACATAACCCTCCTGTTTTATTGTCTATCATCCATTTTATCTTATCCTCATGAATATATATAGATACTTATATTTTTTTCAAAATTGAGTCCTCCAACCCATAAATATGGTATTCCCTACTATATGAATGATTTTGAAAATATTTCCTTCTGCAATATTTTGTAGATTTCAGTATGGCAGTCTTAGACATGAGAATTTGAAAGTCGTCTATTATTATATCCCAGATTCTTATTGTTTTTACCAAGTTTCAGTAGACTTTTCTTGAATGTTTCTTCTTTTGCTGTGTATTCTAAAATAATTTCCAGAAACTACATGATTGTTTTTAATACAATTTTCATCAGTTATGCTTTTTCTTATTCTCTGGGGAATGGGACCATATCATTTGGAAGTCTATCTTATATATAGTATTATCTTCATTTTGTTTTTTGTGGTGCTGGGGCTTGAACCCAGGGTCTCACAAATGCTAGGCCAGCACTAGATCACTGACTGAGATGTCTTAAGCTGTTTTTAAAATTTCATTTTTAGTCAGGGTCCCATTAAGTTTCCAGACTGGCCTTGCAATTGTGATTCTCCTGTTTCAACATCATGAATAGCTGGTATTATAGTTTATTTCCCAATTGCTGTCATTTTATAGAAATAAGACTGATTTTTATATAATGACATGTATTCTTCAATCTTATTGAATTCACTTTTTATTTTGCAGCTTTCTTAATAGATTCCTTTAGGTTTTCTATATATACCATGATAGCATTGGCAAATAGTTTTAATATTTTATTTCTCATTTTTAGGTATATTATTTTTTATCTTGCTTTTGCCCTTACTAGGTTATCAAGTAAAAAGTTGAACAATGGTAAGAGTTGATATCCTTCCCTTATTTGTGATTTTTTTTTGGGAAAACATTTAATATGTTACTACAAAGTATGATCTTCTTTGTTGGTTTTTCATAGAGAGGATTTATTCAATTGGGGACATGTCCTTCTGTTCCTAGTTTGAAGATTTTTATCATAAATAAGTATTCAATTTTGTCCAGTGTTTTTACATGTATTGAGATGATCAGAATTTTTTCCTCTATTGTGTTTATCAGTTGTTTTACATTGATTTTTAAATATTAAATTAGCATTCTTGTGATAAATCCACCTTGATTGTAATGTTTATATTTCTTATATTTATTTGCCTATATTCCATTTACTAGTTATCTTATTTATAATTTTTACATCTATGTTCATGAGTGGATCTGGTCTGAACTTTTCTTCCACTTTACTATGTCAAATTTTTGTTATCAACATTGTGATGGCTTTTTTTCTGGACCTTAAAAAGGTTTGCATAAGGTTGTTGTTACTTCCTCATTAAATGTTTGAAAGGGTTAATCTATGGAACCATCTAAGGCTTATAATTTTCTTGAGGAAAGTATTTAATTTTAAATTTTAAAAATTTAAACAGACTGTTACTTATATTTTCCAAGGTGTTTGATGTCAGTTTTGGTAGGTTTTGTCTTTCAAAGAATTGCTTAAATTCAGTTGTTCATAACATTACTTCATAATTTTTAATGTTTATATAATCCACAGTGATGCTCCCTTTTTCATTCTTGTTATTATCATACATGATTTTTTCCTTGTGGAGTCAGTCTCAGGGGGTTGTAGACTTTATTAATGGTTTTGAAGGATCATATTGTTGATCTACAACATTATTTGTCTTCTATTTAATTGATTTTTGACCTTTATAATTTCCTTTCATTTACATTGTGTTTCATTACTTCTTTTTTCTTAGCATCCTAAAAAAGAAGTTTAAATTATGGATTTCCAATATAAACACTCACAGTTTTATGTTTTTTTCTAAGATCTGCTTTAGAAGTATCTTATAAATATTGACATGTTGTGTTTATACTTTCATGTCAGTCAAAAATACTTTAAAATGTCTTTGGGGATTTCTTTTCTAAACCATAAGTTATTTTTTAAAAATTCTCTTAGAAGACACAAAGGCAAACCCACAAAGATATAATCATCTGATCCTTGACAAAGGATTGTAGAAAAGACAGCCTTTTCAACAAATGGTGGGGAAACAGGTTATCCCTATGTTTAAGAATGAGACTAGACCCTTACCTCTCACCCTGTACATGAGTCAACTCAAACTGAATCAAAGACCTAGGACTTAGACAAGAAACTAGCAATTCCTAGAAGAAAATGTAGAGGTAATATTCCAACATATAAACACAGGCAATGACTTTCTCAATAGGATTCCTAAAGCTCAAGAAATAATGCCAACAATTAATGAATGGAATGGCATCAAATTAAAAAGCTTCTGCACAGCATGGGAAACCACTGAGAATGTGAAAAGAGCAACTACAGAATGAGAGAAAATCTTTGCTACGTATTATTCTGACAGAGAATTAATGTCCAGAATATATAAAGAACTCAAAACACACACGCACACACATACACACAAGCAAAATAAATGGACAAACGAACTAAATACTTCTCAAAAGAAGAAACAGCAATGGTCAATACGTGAACAAATGTTCAACAATGTTATGGTTTAGATGTGAAACGTCCCTCAAAAACTTATGTGTGAGACAGCGCAAGAAAATTTAGAGGAGAAATGATTGTATTATGAGAGCATTAACCTAATACTGCATTAGTCCTATGATAGGGATTAGTTGGGTTGTAACTATAGGCAGGGAGGAATGGGTGGAGGAGGTGGGTCATTGGGGGCATGCCTTTGGGGTATATATTTTGTTCTTGGTGAGTGGAGCTCTCTCTGTGCTTCCTAGTGCCATTTCCCCATTGCCTTCCTCTGCCACACATTTCTGCCATAATGTTCTGCCTCACCTCCGGCCCTGAGGAGTGGAGTTGGCCATCTATGAACTGAGAACTCTGAAACCGCCGGTTCTTAAATAAACTTTTCCTTTTGTTTGTTCTTGTCAAGTCTTTTGGTCACAGCAGTGAAAAAGCTGACTAAAACAAACATCATTAGCAAACAGGGAAATATCAAAACTATACTGAGTTTTCACCTCACTCAACTTTAGAATGCAATAATCAATGACAAACAATGATAAATGCTGGAGAGAATGTGGAGAAGGAACACTTTTCAACTATTGGTGGAATTGTAAATTAGTACAACCACTATCAAAATCAGTATGGAATTTTCTCAAAAGACTAGGACCCAGCTATACCACCGCTACTACCACTCCTTGGCATCTGATCCTAAAGAATTAAAGTCATCATATTATAGTGATACATGCATACCCACATTCATAGTAGCACAATTCACAACAGAAAAACTATGGAACCAACCTAGGTGTCCATGAATGGTTGAATGGATAAAGAAAGTGTGGTATGCATACAAAATTTTTGTTCAGTCATAAAGAACAAAATCATGCCAGTTTCAGGAAAATGAATGGAACTTGAGGACATAATGTTAAGTAAAATAAGCCAAACTAAAATAGTGAAGGATCATATGTGGAAGTTAGAGATGAAAAAGACAAAGTCGGGGGTTATCTCATAAAAATTGAAGAAAGATCAGCAGAGTAGAGCAAAGGAACTAGGTGGAAGGAAGAAGGGAGGGAAATGGGAAATACTGGGAAATGATACTGGTCAAATTATATTGTTATGTTGTGTGCATGTATAAATATGTAACAATGTATCCCTACTCTAATGCACCAATATGAACAAAAAATAACAAAAATGTGTTCCTAATTTCCAAATAATGGGGATTAATTTCTAATTCAATTTCTTTTGCAGTCAGATAACAAATTTTGCTTCATTTCAATCACATGTTATTCACTATAATTTGTTTTATGTTCTAGTCTATCATTATGAAAGTTATATATCTACTTGAAAAGAATGTATGTTTTTAATTTTATAGGGTAGGTGTCTATGTCAGTTAGGTTAACTTGGTCAAGAGAGT
The DNA here is from genome assembly GCF_902686445.1 of Sciurus carolinensis. Classification (NCBI taxonomy): domain Eukaryota; kingdom Metazoa; phylum Chordata; class Mammalia; order Rodentia; family Sciuridae; genus Sciurus; species Sciurus carolinensis. The sequence continues at coordinate 71,984,013 of NC_062221.1, forward strand.
TCCTTACATTGTTTATATCCTGAACAATTTTCATTTGTTTATTCTATTGTTACTAAGGGGAAATGATGAATTCCCCAAAATAATTACAGATTTCTCAATTTCAATGGTATTTTAACAATTTTTCCTTTATGTATTTTTAATATTTTTGGCTGTCTACAAGATTTTAAATATCTTCCTGATAAATCAAGTCATTAAAATTTTTTAACTTCTTTATCTCTCTGCCTCGAAATCTATTTCATCTCATGGTAACATAGACAAATAAACTTTCTTATGGTTAATCATTTAACAAAATTCTTTTACTTTCAACCTATTTGGGTGTCTATATTTAAAGTACATCTTATATAAACAGCTTGTAGTTGAATTCCTATTTAATCTTGTCTCATAATTTTTTTCTTTGTAAAGTTTACTCCACTAATATTTAATATAATATTTGGGTTAGTTTTGTATCTATCATATTTCTATTTGCTTTCAATTTATCTGTTCTTTTCCCTCCACCATGCCTCATTTCTATCATTTAAATTTTTTTTTTTTGTAGAGGGACACAATACCTTTATTTATTTATTTTTATGTGGTGCAGAGGATCAAAACCAGGGCCTCATGCATGCTAGGCGAGTGCTCTACAACTGAGCCACAATTCTAGCCCTCATTTCTCTCTTTTGAGTAAATAATTTTAGTATTCTATTTTATCTTCTCATTGACTATTTAGCTACAGTCTTCTATTTTATTTTTCTAGTGTCTCTTCTATGGATTATAATATGAATATATAATTCATCACAGTATACTCTTAATTATTCTTACACCACTTCCCTTAGGATGAAAGAAATTTAAAACATTATACATACTGTTTACATACTCCCTATGTTTTGTGGTGTTATCATAAATTTACTTTCATTCATTATAAACCCCATAATATACCATTTTATAGAACTGAACTTTTAAAGAATTTAAGATAAAATGTCTAATATTTACCAAAATATTTATTCTTTCCAGTGTGCTTCATTCTTACTGTATTTCTAAATCTCGATCTGTGATTATTTTCCATCAGTTTTTAAAAAATTCTTTACCATTTCTTATAGTGCTGGTGTACTAAAGTCAAATTCATTACTTTCATATTTGAATGACATTTTTGCTATAGAATTCTGGATTGATAATTCTTTTGTTTTTGTGTTGTCTTTGGCTTTAATTAGTTCTGAAGAGAAATCATTCATTAATCACATCATTGTTATCCTGTAGGTGGTAACTGTGTTTCTCTGTTGTTTTTAACATTTTCTTTGATTGGTTTCAATGGTTTGACCATGAGTTCTTGTGTTTTTATTTTATTTTCCTATGTTGGAATTTTCTGAACCTCTGTGTCTTTGAGTTGGTATTTTTCATCAAATTTCAAAAACTTGCAGACACAGTTACTATGACTGCTTCCTTTTTGTTAACTTTTTTTATTTTTTAATTTTTTTTATTGTAAACGAATGGGACACATGTTGTTTCTCTGTTTGTACATGGAGTAAAGGCATACCATTTGTGTAATCATAAAATACTGTCCTTCTGTTTGTGTCCTTTCTATTGATCTGATTCAATATATCAGAGCAACCTGTGATCTTTTAATTTCACATATATTTTTCAGGTCTGTAATTTGATTCTTTTCAATTTGTTTTTCTCCTGAAATTCCCAAACATATTTACACATTTTAATTCACTTTTCCTTTTTTTTTCTTATAATAGTTTTTTAAAAGTTCTTGACTGCTTATTTAATTTGTAGCATTTATGAGTCTCCTTAAATTGGCTTCTTTTTCCATTCAACTATGAGTCATAAATTCCTGCTTCATTGTGTATTTTCTATTTTCTGATAGTATGCTTATTTATAAAACAATAAGAAGCTTAAGTATCTCTCAAATATATATATATATATATATCCTTTTTTGTTCATTTCTTTGGTAAGTAGCTTAAATGAAGAGTTACTAATTCAAATTCTACAAGTTATTGAACTAAGGCAGGACTGGGTTGCAGCTTTAATTAGATTAAGCGCTTTTATTTCAAGTTGGACCAAGAAAATTTCTTTGTCTTTACAAACTGTTTACGTGTTGATTTATCACATTGTAACACATGAATCTGTACAATTAAAATAAGAAAGGATAATCAGGGAAATAGGAGAACTCAAGAAAAAAATAGCAGGAAAAATAATGTCTCTTTCCTTTTAAGTTAACACTCAACATTCCACTCTTCTTTTGCCAAGTGCTAAGTGCTGATTTCACCATTTGTGCAGGGACAGGGCTGGGATATTGATTTAGAAAATTTCAATATTTTGGTTAAATTATACAATAATACCAGAAAGGCAAGTACATTAAGATTGCATAAATTTCTCTGCTTTCACAGTTCCACATGCACTGCCATTTTGTCAGAAGAATATCAGGAGTGATAAGGCTTTGTTGGCAACAAATTACTAACTTGAATGATTCATTTTTGTATTCAGAGCTCTTTCAAATTACAGTCCACAGGCCAGTCCAGAAAGCCATCTTGCAATTTTTTTTGTTTTTAAATTCTTTGCACTTTATCCATCTATGGAAGGGTCGTTCCTTCCCCTGGGTATGGAGACATCTGCAGTTTTACTCTCACCTATGAATAGTTCTTCCCTCTCCAGCATTTGGTTACTAAGGTGTCTTTGAATCTATAACTCTTCAATAGCTCTGTAAGAAAGTATGATTTTATTTTTATCAATAATATCACAGAATTTTGTTATTGTTGCTAGCATGTCTTTCAATATCCTATCTGAAAATGAGAAGCTCCTCCTTTACTTGTATTTGAGATCTTGGAAATTCTGTTGTTATGGAATAAATATGAGGTGTCCCCAAAAGCTCAAAACAAAGCAAGAATTCTCAGAGGTGAAATGATTAGATTTTGAATTAACTGGGTGGTGACTGTAGGCAGGTAGGGTGTGACTAGAGGAAGTAGGTCCATTGGAGGTGTGACTTTGGGGTTTGTTATCTTTCCCCCGACGAGCAGTCATCTCTCTACTTCCTTGTTACATTGTCCTGAACTGTTTTTCTCCCCCATACCTTTCTGCTATGATATTCTGCTTCACCTCAGGCCTAGAGGTTAGGTAGTTGGTTGACTGTGGACCAAGCCTCTGAAACCACAAGCTATATTAAACTTTTCCTCCTTTACGTTTTCCTTCGGCCCTTTTGGTCAAGGAGATGAAAAAGTTAATTAAAACAGAAACTGGTACTGAGAATGGGATCATTGCTATAACCAACCAGTTCATGTAATTCAGAATCCTTTGGAGCTGCTGTCTGGTGGGGTGGAGGAGGAATTTTGAAAAGTTTAGAGATGTAAAGTAGAAAAGCTTTAGAACATTGTAAATGGAGTTTAATAGGTGATTCTGATGGGATCTCAGAAGACCAAAATGTTGATAGAACTGTGGACAGTAAAGACAGGGCTCCTGAGGTTTCAGAGGAGGATGACTCTATGGGAAAATCTATTAGAGGCATTTGTGTTTCATTCTAGCAAACAAGTTATCTACATTTTGCCCATGTCCTGAGATTTTCTGTGGACCTGAATTTAAAGGTCATGGGTTAATTAATCTGTTGGAGGAAATTTCAAGGTAGCACAGCATTCAGGCTGTGGCATGGATATTATGGGCAGCTTTTAGACAAGCTTACTATGATAATAAGGAGCAGAAAGATTTTTGAAAACTTGCAGTTTGATCAGAAAAGTACAAGTAAACCTGTGGCTAAGGAAGGTGTGGTTGTTAAAGAGATTGCAGTCACTAAAGAAATGCTAAGTACCTTACTCAGAAAGACTAGGAAAGACAACTTGAGGGTATCTTATAATTGGCAAGACCACACCCATCTCAGGCTTAAGGGTATAAAAGTAAAAATCCCTTTGAAAATAGACCATAGGGGCATCCTGCTTGCAAAAGAGGATCTAGGAAGTTGTTTCATATTCTCAGTCACCCAGGTACTCAGAGGCTGCTGCAGCCATGGTCCCAGGGGGCCTTGGTTACTTCTCAAGAAGGCAGCACACCTTAGTATAAACTGTGAAGTTCTACTTCTGTAGAAATGCAGGATACTGGAGTTAAGGGGTCATGGAGGATTCCACACAGATTTAAAAGGAAGGTCTGGGAGATCAGGAAAAGTATAGCAGTGTCAGAGTTCCTGCAGGCTGCCCTTGAGAGCATGAGGCATAAAGAAGTGAGAAGGAAGTCAAATAAGCAATGGAGAACCCTGAAATTATTAAGAGATACCAGTAACATGGGATGTCTACTGAGGAAAGCTGCAGAAATCGAGAAGAAACGAACCATGAGAGGCCACAAGGCCATGTGGGTTGCAAACATAAAGGCCACAGGGGCAGAGATATATAAGCCCTTGTGAGAGAACACCACAATGCCATGTGCCACCTTTACTATATGTGGAGCTACAGGATCTGTTTTCCCAGCTGAATTTCAGTCTTGTTTTAGCCCTATCCTTTCTTTCTGAGCCCCTATTTCTTCCTTGTGGAAGTCTACCCTTTTAAGGATTTTCTTATCAAACTATTATTCATCAGATAAAATAATTTTCTTTGAATGTTTTAAAGTAGATTGAAAATTTAGCCAGATAATATTTTGTTGCAGGGATACATGATAGATGTAGATGCCAGTAATGTACCCTTCCCTCCTCAGTTGTGATAATCTTTTGTGGAGCATTATTGCTTTAGGTTATATTGGTCTATTTTATTTGTCTGACTTTCAGTGATATTACTGCTACCCCAAACCATAGAAAGCTAACACATACTACTGAGCAATTATCTACCTCATTTTGTATTTCTTAGTTTTCTTCTGTAAATTTGAAGATGGAAGCTTATTTTTTTTACTTATTATAATTCAATGTGGTTGTTTTTCAACACAAAGTTTTGTGTAAGAAAATTTACATTGTAAAACTGAATCTAAAAAAAAGAAGCCAACTGAAGTATAGAACTGAAAATAAGATATAATTATCATTGTTTCATGTCTCAAACCATGCACTTTTCGAATTTATTCATTTTCTTTTCTGTAACTTTCTTCTTTTTTTTTTATCTATCTTTGATAATATAGAAAGTCTCCTATTTAATGTCAGTCCTGATGCATATGCTGATTCTCAACCACTCCCAACTTAAGGATTTTGCTCCTTTTATTATTCCTTCTCCCCCTTAGAATGAATCTATCATTCCAAAAATATTCTCTTTCCTCTAAAATTTAAAATAAAAAAAATCAAGACATTTCCTCCTTTTAATACCTTATTTCAATGTAGGTGCTGGCCCATTTTTCTGTGTCCTTTTAGAGCCAAGTACTTTGAAAGAGGTAGTTTACTTGTGCAATTTCCTCACCTACCCCTCTTTCAGTCTAACATTATTTCGGCTTCCATCTCACTACTCTTCTAAAACTGCTTTTTGAAGGGCTACTAATAACCTTCAATTTCACCCATCAGTCACTTTTCTGAGCTTATCCTACTTAAGTGTAACATTCGATGTAGTTGACCACTTCTTAAAACACACCTCTCCTTTTGGCTTCTATGGCAGTCTTTCCTCAAATTTGCTCTTCTTGAGAAAGTCTCTTCTTCCTGAATTTAAATGTTGAAATTTCTGATGTTTCTATCTACAATCTCCAATCCATTTATCCTCATCTAGGTAATTTTATTTATTCCCATACTGTTAAATAACATGTATATGCTGAGACTCAAGTTATAGCCCTATACCTCTTAACTGATATTCACATTTGTTAAACTGTACACTTGACATCTCCACATGAATGTTACAGAGATACCAAAATTTAAATGTCTAATATTGACTCTATGCTTTCTACTACAGTGCCCCCGCCCCATCCTCAAGTTGCCTTGTCTTTGTAAATATCATGACATGATTAGTGGCTAAAGTCAAAATCTGGGAGTAACTGCTGATTCCAATCTCTTCTCACCCACATTGAATTGTAATAGTAGCTCTGTAAGTGCTGTTATCCTTGAAAATTATCCTTTCTCTTCACCAGCAATGCTCTCACCCTAGTCAAGGCTATGCTCATTTTCTGACTGTAGTGCAATACTGGGTTTCTCACTTATATGCTCTTTTCTTTTATGGACCCATATTTCTTCACTTACCAGTGTGTATAATATTTTTAGAACATAAATAAAGCATATAACTCTCTCTCTTAAAGCAAGAGAAAATTTATTATAATTGCTTTAGAAGTTTGCACAATCTAGTCACTGCTCATCTCTACATCTTATTTTCCCATTCAGGCACTATACTTCTAGCCTCTTGGGCCTTTTTTTTTTTCATAGATGATAGTTAAAAACAATTTTTTTTTTCCATGCTGGGGATTGAACCCAAGGCCTTATGCTTTTAAGGCAAGACTCTACCAACTGAGGTACATCCCCAACCCTGATAGTTAAATTCTTTACCACCTTAGACCCTACTTATAAGCTGTACTCTATGCCTGAAATATGCTGATCCTTTTCATATAGCTAGTACTTTTTTTAAAAGCTTCACTGAGATTTAATTGATATATTTATAAAATACATAATCTGATACTTTGACATATTTATACATCTATAAATTATTTCTATAATAAAGATAAAAAAAAAAACACAACCACCATATCTAAGAATTTCCTGTGCCATTTTGTAACCCCTTCTTTCTGCCCTCTCTTGAAGTATCCCTTCCCACTCCTAGGCAACCACTGATCTGCTTTCTATCACAATGCATTAGTCTTCATTTCCTTGAATTTTATAAGAATAGAATCAATATTATATACCCTTCTATTCTGATTTTTTATCAACACCAATATTTAATGTTTAAAATTAATTATGCTATCTTGACTTTTTTTCAAACATTAAACATTTTTAAAAAAATCTGTAAAGTCACTGTAAGCATGAAGTGAAGTACTTGTTTTTTTCTTGGTTGGATGTGGAAATTCAAAGCTTTGATTAGTTCTTTTCTATCTTGCAAAACTTTACTTCGGTGTTTCCTCTTTGGGTGTTTCCCCTGACAACATTCATTCTTCTCTATCATAGCATTGCTACCATTTTACAATTATAATAGTATATCTATGTATTTATTTATCTGTATATTGTCTGTAATAAATAGAAGGAAAATATCATAACTGTTTACTCATCATTGTGCAGTTAATGTCCAGAAAAAATTTTTTTCACAGTAACTGTTCAATAATCTTTGAATGAATGGTTTTTTCCCACTTACTTCCCCACTTACAATTTTCCCCCCTTGAGACACTTCTTTTCTTTTTTTTTTTCCATTCTTGACCTTCTCTATTTATTTTGTATTATTTATTTATTTGCCTCTCTTTGCTAGTTCTCTTATTTTTATCTTTCTAATTTGTTTTTTCCCTTCATTTTTCTGGTTTATGTTTTTAGGACCTGCTGTCTTTCCCCAAGTTGAAAACCATGCAGTGAAAGGAAAAATAGCAATAGTTAGGTCTGAGACTCTCCAAAGGATCCTCTGTTACATAACTAAAAACTGATACACAAGCAAATTTTTCTAACAGTGTTGTATCTTAATCCAGCTTTTCAAACTTCCTTTGATGTAAATGACTCACAGTTGATTCTTATTTATCAAAATTTGTTATAAATAAAAAGGGTACCATCTATTGAGGCAACAGAGTGTTAGCCTTAAGTCTTCCATAATTGGTTATGATATTGGAAAAATTATTTAACCTCTCTGTGGCTTTGTTTCATCATGTGTTATAATAACGAAGAATATCTAATATCTATAGAAGTGCTTTTATAAATATTAACCCAGAAAAATTCAACTCTTCTGGACAGATAGGGATTATGATTTTTACTTTATTTTATATGTGGGAAGAAAAACTCAGTGATTAAATATCTTCCTTTAAGATTACAAATATTAATAAGTAGAAAAAGTATAATTATAATTTGATCTAAATCTGTTGCTCTTTCCAAAGCATTTCACAATATATATAATCTGTAAAATATAGAAATTTCTTTTCAGCTACATAACTATTATTTTAGATGTGAAAGATTTACAGATGATAATTTAATGACTTAGGGAAGGCAGCCTCTTGAAGCCTAACCTAAGTAATGAGGTGATCATCAAAAGACTGAAATTAAGATGTTCCTCCAGAAATGGAGTAAAAGGTTCAAAACAGAATTGTGACATCACAAGAGAAAAATCAACATAATAGAATGAAATGGAATATAAATATAGTTTTTAAAGAGACATAAGGGAACTTTAAAGACCATTCTGTTTAATCTCATTTTATATATATGAAAAACAATTTTGAATTATTTCATATTTGAATATGTTGTTTCATTCACAGGGGTTAAAATGGAGGAAGAAGTGGTTCCTGATTATAGAATAATAGATTTGGTTTTCAATGTGCCCAAAACTTTAAGAAGCACTTATAGACATAGGATCATACAGTGGAAATCATATGGAGTCACATTTAGGGTTAGGCGTAAGTTTATTTCTCATTTATTCTGTACTGACTTTAAGGAACTACTTTCATCTCTTTCAACTTCAGTTTTCTCATCTGTAGAGGAATCTACCAATGAATATCCATCTGCCTCAAAGGGTTATAAGAACCATTAAATAATATAACACTGGGTCAAATTGCTTAGCACAATCTCAGAAGAGAATGGACTCTCAATGGAAGTGGGTTCTGTCTCCCCAAATAGGAACAATGCAGCTACACTTTTCTGAAAGTTAGGAAACAATGCATGAAGTCTTCGCTGTCCCTACTATAGTAATGTGAGACTATACAAATACAATCAGATTGTATTAGCCAATATTTAAATTTCAAACCAAATTTTTGTAAAATTTAGTTTTAAAAGCAAATACCAGGGCATTACCATTGAGTCATTAAAGAATCAAGACCTTCTTCACAATACATACTGTTAATCATCAAAGAAGATTTTAGAACATCTGATTAACAAGTGATAGGGCTTATTTGGGTGCCCATGGAGACTACTGGTAGAAACATAGAGGATCTCTTTAAGTGTTTCCTGAACTTGCTTTTACTTCTATTTTGACATGTTAGGTATCTAGTTAGAAGAAATAATGATAGCTTTTGAAAAATTCCTGTGAATCTAGTAATGAAAGAAATTAGTTTTTTTATTTGTAAAATTTGAAAAGTTGCCTAGCTACTCATGAAAAGAGTCAACTGCCATGCTCTATCCTACTGTCATCATTTACTTAGTGAGTTCATGATTTGTACATAAGAATTTTATTTTATTTATTAATAATCATTTAAATTCAAATTTAAATGATACATTCAGATTCTTGTCATGTATAGGAAAAGTAGAACATAAGCATAAAAATAAGTAGCCATACATATGAACTGAAATGGTATACAAACCTGTACATTGCAGGCATTGTAGGAATTTAAGTGAAGGAACTGGCACAATAGGGCTTTGATGGCAGCAGGAAAGGTTTATTACACAAAGTGAAATTTGAGCAGGGCATTTTCACAGAGATGACATGAATAAATTATAAGAGCAGCAAGATACACTTGACTCAAGTGGGCTATTTTTTAAATTTATTTTTTGTTCTAATTAGTTATACATGACAGTAGAAAGCATTCAGACACATCACACATAAATGGAGTATAACTCTTCATTCTTCTGGTTGTACATGATATAGAGTTATACAGGTCATGTAATCTTATATGCATAGGGTAATAATGTCTGATTCATTCTACTATCCTTCCCCATATCCACTCCCCTCTAATCCAAAGTACCTCTATTCTGCCCTAGCTCCCCCTCCTTGTTGTGAATTAGCAGCCACATATCAGAGAAAACATTCAGCCTTTGGTTCTTTGGGATTGGCTTATTTTGCTTAGCATGATATTTTCTAGTTCCATCCATTTACCAGCAAATACCATGATTTCATTCTTCTTTACAACTGAATATTATTATTATGAGTTGTGGTGTATATAATTTCTTTATCAATTCATCTGTCGAAGGGCACCTAGGTTGGTTCCATAGTTTAGCTAATGTGAACTGAGCTGCTGTTAGCATTAATGTGGCTGTGTCAATGTAGTATGCTTATTTTAATTCCTTTGGGTATAAACCAAGGAGTGGGATAACTGGGAAAAATGTTGGTTCTATCCCAAGTTTTCTGAGGACTCTCCATAATGCTTTCCATAGTGGTTGCACCAACTTGCAGTCCCACTAGCAATGTATGATGTACCTGTTCCCCCACATCCTCACCAACATTTATTGTTGCTTGTATTCTTGATAATTACCATTTGGACTGGAGTGAGATGAAATCTTAGAGTAGTTTTGATTTGCCTTTCTCGAGTTGCTGGAGATGTTGAACATTTTTTCATATATTTGTTGATCAATTGTCTTTCTTCCTATGTGAAGTATATGTTCATTTCCTTAGCCCATTTATTGATTGGGTTACTTTGGGTTTTTTGGTGTTAAGTTTTTTTGAGTTCTTTGTATACCCTGGAGATTAAAGCTCTATCTGAGATGTACAAGGTAAAGATTTTCTCCCATTTTGTGGGCTCTCTCTTCACATTCTTGATTGCTTCCTTTGCTGTGAATAAGCTTTTTAGTTTGATTTCATCCCCTTTATTGATTCTTGGTTTTACTTCTTATGCTTTAGAGGTCTGATTAAGGAAGTCATTTCCTAAGCCAACAATTCCCTAAGTGGAGATTTGAACATACTTTTTCTTCAATTAGGTGCAGGTTCTTTGTTCTAGTGCCTAAGTCCTTGATCCACTTTGAGTTTTGTGCAAGGTGAGAAATAGGGGTTCAACATCCTGCTACATATGGATTTCCAGTTTTCCCAGCACCATTTGTTGAAAAGGCTATCCTTTCTCCTATGTACGTTTTTGGCAACTTTGTCTAGAATGAGATATTATAAGGGTTTGTCTCTGTGTCTTCTGTTCTGTACCATTGGTCTACATATCTGTTTTGTTGCCAATGCCATGCTGTTTTTGTTACTGTGGCTCTGTAGTATAATTGAAGGTCTGGTATTGTTATGCTTCCTGCTTCACTTTTCTTGCTAAGGATTGCTTTGGCTATATTCTGGGTCTCTTATTTTTCCAAAGGAATTTCCTGATTGCTTTTTCTATGTCTATGAAGAATGTCATTGGGATTTTAATAGGAATTGCATTAAATTTTATAACAATTTTGGTAGTATGTCCATTTTGACAATGTTAATTCTGCCTATTCAAGTGAAATATTTCTATAGGAGAGTGGTAGAAAATTCATATAAAGATATAAGTAAGAATTATATTTTAAAGGACCTTTAATGAAGATTTTAAAAAAACTGTTTTATTCTGAAGGGAACATAAGGTTATTGAATATTTCTCAAAATTTCTTAAATGTTCATATCATGGCTGATACTATGGAATTCTCTGAACTAAGAGTTTACTTTTGCTCCTCATTATAAACCACAATTTCTCTTCTAACCATAAAAGCACCACATGTTTATTACAGAAAAATCAGAAAATAGAGTAAACTAAAGGAAGAAATTTATAAGATACAATCTAGAATATTTTCTAGATCTTTGTTTATGTACACACAACATAGGGGGATTCTATCTTCAGAAGGCTAAACTTGGATTCAGAAGTTGTGGAGAGTATATGTAGGAAAGGTTTTAGGTAAAAATCCTTTGTGTGGTTGTAAGGGACTGGTGTCAAAGAATGGTATGGAGCAGAGGCCAGAAAAGTTTCTATGTTAACAGTTAAGACAGTAAATATTTTAGGTCTGTGGGCCATATGGTTTTTGTTGCAACTACTCTACTCTGCCATTGTAGTGTGAAAACAGCCACTGAAAACATGTAAATGAATGAGTGTGACTAGATTCCCATAAAATTTTATTATGAAAACTAAAATTTCATAAAATTTTCAAATGTGAAGAAACATAGTATATAATAAGCTTCTGTTTTAAGAGCAGTTCAGTGTTTTTACACAGGTTCCAGGAACAGAGACAGTGAGAAGTAATCAAAAAGAGGTGCACTGCTCGAGGATAAAACTAGGGAAAATAAATCACCATCTGGGCACTTCTAGGAAAATTCAAAGGATTTCAAAGGACTAACTTCCTTAAAGCTAGTGAAAAAACCAGTTAAGTTTTAGGTTTTTACAACTGATGTGAATCTATTAGTATTTATAAGCTGGTGAAGTCTGAAAAAATTCAAGTTACAACCAATATACATGTGTGAACACGTATGTAAAAGTATGTGTGTGTGTCTATATATACACATATATATAGACACACACACATACAACTGTCAGGTCATATTGTATATATTTGGAATAAATCTGAATTTTTACAGAACATAATGGTTAACATAAGGCAAACATTTTTTCCTGTCAATAAATATTTACCTGTAACATCACTAGTAACATCTGCATTTTCAATGACATATAGCCTCACTCCCTATACTTTCTGCACTAGTTTTTACAATTGCTTACTCTGGTCATCTTCAAATCTGAATTTGCTACCATAGGAAATGTTAACATACATTCTTTTATTTGTGATCTTAATTTCTCTACTTCACAGTTTGGTACCTTAAAATCACTACAGGAATATACATTTGGGTATTCTATCATAATAAAATGCATTATAAGTTAGGAATACCTAGTTATCTCTAAAAAATACAAGCAAATATTGTGGCACTGATTAGAAAAATGTAGTAAAATGGCCAAAGCACAAGGCTTCTAAAATAAGAAAACATTAAATTATTATTGATATGGCATATCAGATTTATTATACAAGGACACCATTACTTTCCCTCCTCAAAACAGAAAATAATGACTCTTGAATTAATAGGACATAGACTGTATGGTTTGAAATAAGCACTGAAACAAAGGATATGAATAAATGGGTACATGACAATAGTGATTTGAAATATTTACATAATAATTTTTATTAAAAATATCAGGATGCACTTCCATAACAAAACAAAAATTTACATGCATGTTGAATGTGTTTTTTAAAAAACACATTACTGAGCACCAACCTGTGGAGTTTATTCAAGCATTGTGACTCAAAAAAGCTATTTGTCTAACCTTTTTAGAACTTACTCTGGTAAGAAGTACGGATCCGTTTCGTTAAATCAGGATAAAAGTTAGACAGGCCACGCATGCAAAAGTTGTCTTTGGAACATGCCAGCACACCAGCATCAGCAGCAGGCAGAGGAAAGAGAGAAGAATAGTCTAAAGTGAAAGGAAGTGATATCATACCAGAATCTAGAACAGCCAAGATGAAAAAATTGCAGCAAAATTAGGTAATCAAATTGGAAAGGAGATATTTAAAAAAAAAAACAATTAGAAAGTAAGAGGTGATAGATGAATGATGAGGATGCTGCAGCAATTTTATCAAATGTCTTATAAAAATTGATGGCATATTTTTCTTACATGTTTTTGCATAGTACACATACTTGGCTTGTAATAATATGTATAAATTATTAATATCAAAATGATTATCTTTAATCCTTCTGCAATTAAAAAGAAAGCTTAGGGATTTTAGTTTTTAATACTTTATTTTCATAATGTAAAATGAGTATTCAGTGTAGTCAGTTTGTTTTAAATATTGGAGATCAAACCCAGGGGTTATCTACCTACAAGCTATACCCCAATCCCTTTTTGTTTTTTGAGCGGGTCTTGCTAAGTTGTCAAGGGTAGCCTCAACTTGCCATCCTCCTGCTGTCGCCTCTGGAGTCTCTGGGATTATAGACATGTGCCACTGTCCCCAGTTCAGTGTAGTCATTTTGTAAACTAAAATAAAAACCAAGTTTACAGCTTCATTACATTTTTCCATATTTTAAAGTCATTGATATTTCCAATATTTCCAAGCTCAAACCTGTTAAGGTTCAAGAAGTTTAACTTACAATTGTCCTTTGTCAAAATATTCACATTTCACACCACCATATATACCCAGCATTTCCAGAAGGAAAGTAACTTAGATGCTGTCAAAGGGTCCAAGGTTTTATGAATTGAACTGGTGCTTTCAGCGCTACAAACAACACCTACTAGCCCTTAGAATCTTCCTGTCCTAAAGGCTCTGAACTTTCATAAATCAACCTTTTCTTTTCCATTATTGAGTGACTCTTACGGTACATATGCACAATTTTTCTTATTTTGTTTTTCTTTCTAGCAGTCCTAAAATATTGATAAAAGTTGAATGCCCTAACAAAAATGCCTCAGGTTTGAAAGAGAATTTTGTGTCCCATAAAATGGTCTAAACTAATAATTTAGAAAGCAGTGAAGTTTATCAAAAAGTTAATAAAAGAGAAATTTTTTTAAAAAATCAAGTTTTTAGTACAAAAGGAAAGTTTGTTTTATCATAAATGTTAATTTGACACACTTGTCATTTGGAAAATAATGCGTAAGGTTTTAAAATTTTATCATAAAATATTCTTTTCATGTTTTTTATTTTTAATTAAGGCTTTGATATCCTATTGGTTATTTTAAATAAATAAAATTAGATAAATTTAAAAGAACTGTCTAAATACATAATGCTATAGAAGCATTTTAATCTGCAAACTATTTGTCTAATTTTTACCAGCTAGACTACTTCAGTGCACAAAAAATACTTCATCAATGTCTATAAAGCCAATTATTTGGATATATACTGAAATTCCAGTAAATTTTGATAATTCAGGATATCAAACTATGACATTATAATCTAATTAACCACAGATTTATTTCTTTTATAGTTGAATAAGTCAATTTATTTGTCGTGTCAAGAAAAAAATGCCATCTTTCACAGCATTTTTAAAATGGCAATGAATAGTATTTATTATGCTTATTCAAATATTTCCAATACAGTCATCATCCATTGAGAAAAGGTCATAGCTACAATATGGAGTTATTTTAAAATATTTAAATAAATGAATGACCTTAAATTCTCTTTTATGTGTGTATTTATTGTGTTGGGAATCAAACCAGGGCTTCCTGGATGCTAGGCAAGCACACTACCAAGCACTCTACCACTATTCTAAATTATCATTTTAAAAGGGGCCAAATATATTACAAGTAATTTAACCTATTTAATGCAACTATTGAAAGTAGCTTTTTGGGGGTATGGGGTACTGATATATTTTAAATTTAGGAACAGGGTCTCACTGAGTTGCTTAGTGCCTCACTAAGTTGTTGAGGCTGACTTTGAAATTGTGATCCTCCCCATTCAGCCTCCCAAGATGCTGGGATTACAGGTGAGTGCCACCATGCCCAGCCAGCTTTTTCAACTAGAGAACCTGATTTTCGTAGCATTTCAAAATTTAGCATCTTATTTTCTCTTATTTCTTAGGAATTTAACCTAAGAAACTTGAGATGCTTTCTAACCTGAAAAGCGAATTAAACTTTAAATACCTCCTTTGCCCAACTCATTTTATTCCATAGTACTATAAATCATGTTGAATTCATATTATAAAGCATTTAAATAGCATCACAAAAGATAAGAAATCTGAAAAAGAAAACTAATGAATAAATCAAGTTCATAACCCAGTTTGTTTTCCTTCCTACCTGCAATGATCTGTTTGTTCTTTCGAGGAGAACGTGGTTGTCGCTGATATAGGTCACTTGATCTATAAAGGTCAATGGTCCCCATGCTTAACAGTACTGTCTTCTGTATAAAATCCACCACAGCCAACCCATTGCAGTTTCCAAAGGCAACTCTAAGAGAGAAAAAAAAATGCAACTAGAACATATGACAATCATGAATATTTTTGCCTTTAAAGTAAGTATAAGTTTACTGAAAAGTATTGCCTAGGGTTGGGGAGGTTAGGCAGCATGGTATCTTAGTCAGGAAAGGTTGGATAGAATGACCTAGTATATTAACCATGAACATTTACTACAAAAAATAAGGATGACCTGCAAGAACACCTTATCAGGTAAGTAGTTATTACCCAATCTGCTCTTTAACTTGATCTTCTATTTGTATGGCAGAATGACACAAAATCTTTTTAGTATGCAAGGGGCACAAAGATCAAGAAATGCCACACTTTAATAGATACAAAGTCTTAGATATGTAATTAGATACCTTCCTCAAATAAAATTGTAATTATTATGATCCAATTAATGTCATATTTTCTTAAACAGAGAAAAATTAAAGTTAGTTCACATATTTAACATTTTGCTACTATGATATACATAAAGGAGATACAACTCTCATTCACGAATTTTTTTTTCTCAATTTTTGCATGGTGTCCCACTAATTAAAAGACAAACACCATTTAATCAGTTTATAACCAGCATCTCCTGATTTAGTTAAAACACCTCTAAGAAGGTATTTTAGTCACTTGAAGGTATATTTCACTATACTTCACTGCAAAATTGCCAGAACATAATTGTTGAACCCTGTTTTTTTCAGTCCAAAAATTGGTTTGTAGCCTTTTATTCCATAATTATTGCATAGTATAATTGTTTGTCACGCTGCTTAAAAGGTAAACAGAGCAGCAACAATATTCACCAATGGCATGTGAATGTGTATTTGTCTTCTTATGCACTGTGAGCCATGAGCCTAGAATTCTCAGTGCACATGCACCGTCAGTATATTTCTGAAAATTGACTTGTGGGGTTTGTTTAGAAGACTGTAGTACTAATGGAATACCTATCATTTGAGTGGTGCTGAGGGTGGCACATCAGATAACGTAAATAATACACATGCAGAACCTTGGCATACAAATTAAGTGTGTGTTTTGGGGGTGGGGGCAAGATGGCAAATTAGAGTGAGGCAACATTTCTTCTAACTCTGCTACCCAGAACTCAAGCTTCAGGAATAATGCTTCTCCCAGAGGCTTAGTGTGAAAAATCCTGACACGGAGGGGCAGTCTGCCTTGGCTGAACCACAAACTGTTGGACTCATTTAGCGGATGTAAAAAACATTCGCCCTGAGTTTATCAATCATTCACAGAGAGTTAATCCAGGAGCCATCTTGGGACTTCAGCATAGCAGAGTCAAAGGAAACTGGAAACCCAGATTTGTGTGTTTGCAGCGTGGTTCCTAAAATGCAGACATCAATGCAAGACCACAAGAAACATGAAAAG
The DNA here is from genome assembly GCF_902686445.1 of Sciurus carolinensis. Taxonomy (NCBI): domain Eukaryota; kingdom Metazoa; phylum Chordata; class Mammalia; order Rodentia; family Sciuridae; genus Sciurus; species Sciurus carolinensis. The sequence goes on from NC_062221.1 coordinate 72,000,983, forward strand.
GTGAGGAACTATATCACCAGCAAAGGAACGTAATGACTACTACCAAGGACTAACTCAAAGAAATGGAGATCTATGAATTCTATGAAAAATAGTTCAAAATTATTATTTTATAGAGACTTAGCAAGACAAAGAAGACAGATAATTCAAAAACAAAGGAAAATAATACTTGGAAAAAATGAGAGGCCACAAAAGAGATAGAAATCATAAAAAGAGAAACAAATTCTGGAGCTGAGGAATTTAATGAATGAAGTGACAAAAGCAATAGTAAATTTCAGTAGAAGATTTGATCAAGTAGAGAAAGTATGTGCAAACTTGAATACACATCTTTTGAATTTTTCCTTTCTCAAAGGAGAAAAAAGTAAAAATAATGAAAAAGAAGGGAAAAAAACCTAGAGGAAGACATATGGGACACCACCAAGGGAACCAATGGTGGGATTAGGGCAGTTTGTATAACAGGAAAGAAAGTAGGGGGCAGACGGCTTATTTAAATAATAGCTGAAAACATTCCAAATCTTGGGAGAAATATGCACATCAAGATGCATGAAATTCAGAGTACTCCATTAGATTCAGTCCAAAGATGACTTCACTGAGGCGCATTATAGTTGAAGTGCCACGTCAAAGACAATGAACTTTGAAAATAGCGGAAGTGACTCGTCACGTATAAGGGAACATCCACATTAGTATAAACAGACTCTTCAGCAGGAACTACATAGGACCAGAGAGTGGCATGATTTAGTCAAGTGCTAAAAGAAAAAAATTACCAGTCAACAATAATATATCCGAAAAGTTGTCCTTTAGAAATGAGATATAAAGACTTTTCCAAACAAACAAAAGCAATGTAGTTCATCACCCCTATATTTGTCTGATAAGAAGTGCAAAAGGGGATTCTTAAAACCAAAATTGAAGGATGCTAATATAATATGAAAAGGTGTGTAAGCAGAAAATTCACTGGTAAAGATAAATTTATATTCAAATTCACAATGTTCTGCTACAGAAATGGTGATGTGTAAATTTTAATTCTAGGGGAAAGTTTAATAGATAAAAGTATAAAAATATAGCTAAAATATTTTGTCAATGGAATATAACACAATATAACAAGATGTGACTTGTGATATCAACAACAAAATGTGTGTAGAAGGTGACAGTTAAAAGTGAGGAACTTTGGCATGAAATTGAGTTTGAGCTAATATCATGCTAAAGTAGACTGCTTATAACTAAAAATTATAAATGAACTAAAGGGATTAAAATTGATTACACAGAAAAACAGAGGCTCATTATTAGTGACTAGAGTTAGCTTTTATTCGCCAACAAATTGGAGAAACTAGGAGAAATGAAAAAATCATATAAACAAAATCTCGTCAAGTCAAAACCACTAAAGATAAAATCTAAACAAAATAAAAACACAGGAAGAGAATGAGTTAGCAAAACCTTCCCAAGAAAGTAAATTCGAGGAATACATGGTATTACTGCTACACAGAATTCTACCACACAGAAAAAAAAAAATCCCAATCCCAATCATTTTAACATCCTTCAGAAAAACTGAAGAAACACATTCAGATACATTTTACAAGGCCAGCACTACCCTTATACCAAAGCTAGACAAGAACATCAGAATAAAATAAAAGGACAATATTCCTGATGGCTATGGATTCAAAATTCCTCAATAGAAAAACTAAATTCATGAGTAAATTCAATAATTATATACCATGATAAAATGGTTTATCTCTAGGGTCCAGGATTGTTCAACATATGCAAGTCACTAAATGTGATATACTACAGTAATAGAATGATGGATAATAATCATATCATCATCTCAACAAATGCTCAAAGAGCATTTGACATAATTCATCATTCTTTATGATAAAAACTCATAACAGATTGGGTTTATAAGGATTTATCTCAACATCATAAAAGCCATCTATCACAGATAAGTCCATAGCTAAATTATATTCAAAAGTGAAAAGGTGAAGACTTTTCCTGAAGACAAGGATGCCCACTCTCATTAATGTATTAACATAGTATTTCAAAGTCATACAGAACTTATGTAAGAAAAAGAAATAAAAGACAAATTAGAAAGAAATTAAAATGTCTGTTAAGATGGCATTATCTCATTTACACAAAATCCTAAAGACTATTAGAAAATGTTAGAATAAAAGAATTTATTAAAGTTTCAGGGTACAAAATCAACATACAAAAATAAGTAGCAGATAGATGTTGGAAGATGGCAGATTGGAGGCACTGAGCACATGTCCTGCTTCTCCACAAGCAGAACCAAAACAATAGGAGTATAGCTGCTTGTTGAGCTGGGTGGCCTTAGCAGAGCAATAGAAGAGAACAGTAGAGAGAAAGACCGGAAGAAGTCTATAGATTTTGGAAAATAGAAGAGTGGGAGAAAAAGTGCCACACCACTTAACACACGGTATCAAGGCAGCAGGAGGGGAAATAACTCTCTGGAAGAGGGAGGGTCCCAGAGAACTCCACTAGTGCAGAACTGGGCACCTTGCAGACAAGGTGCAAACAAGTTAAGAGACCTGGGGATTGCACAGCAACCTGGCTCTGGAGAAGTTCTCTAAACTTCCCAGAATATTCTCATGGAACTATCATCAGGAGCTAACTTGAGAAGAGTCCTATTGTCTGAGTTGACGCCTCTGGGGATTAGAGACCCAAGAATTTTCTTATCTCTGGGACTCTGAACTCTATGACAATTTCACTGCACTAACATAGTAATGGCTGCTTCTTGAGACAGTATGGACCAAAGGAGAGACACTGACACAACCCATTGAAAATTCTATGCCACAGGAAAACAGACAATAACATGGAGGAGAGCAGGAGATGCTTACCTTTGAAACTGGTGGTTCAGGAAACCTGCTAACAGTCTTGGGGAGTGAAGAGTCCCAAGTGAATTTTTGTGAGAATCAAGTATGAGAGGACTGATAATGTTGGCAGTGGACAGTATGTATGAAACCTGGTAACCTGCCTCCCAGAAGAGCCATAGCCTCTCACCACCTACGGTGGTGTCCAGGGATGTGCTGCCATTTTCCCTGTCCTTAGAACATGTAGGTCAAAAAGTTACAGACAGAATTTTTATTTAGTGAGCTCAGCATTCTGACTTAGCTTGTTAATGTGCCACAATGACAATATTTGCCCTGCACTATGAGAGTCTTTGTCAACTGATCTCTGCATTCCATGCTAGCACGTTCCAGTGTCCAAAGCAGATGAGAGGAATTCCAGCTAGCTTTGGCCAACAATTCAATCCTGTTAATCACCCAAGGAGCAGGACAACAGAAAGAACTAAGGGGTGAATGACCAAAGACTTCACTTTTTTTTTTTTTTTTTAAGAAAATCCAAAGAGAGGATTTGATCAGCATAGATTGCAATCATTCACTCTCCCCACCTCATTGAGGTGCCATGATGGGATAACATTGTTATGTAAAAATTTTAGAGTTTTCTTTCTTGTTTTCCCCCTTTTACTTTTATCCTCTTTTCTTGTCTTCAGACAGCAAGGAAACACTTGTCCTGAGGATCTCAGATTCTACTTTTGGCAAAGGAGGTGTATCTGCCTCAGACATTGGCAACATGATAATCTCCAGGCTGACCAGCTTTACCCTACACTGACATTCCCACCCAAATATACCTCAGGCCATGCAAACAGGCCAAAAACAAAGACATCCCAGCAAACAAGATGGGCAGGAAAGAACACACGTGGGCTCCACAAGTGTGGCAATGGGAACTGCACCCACACAGGCAACACCACCTCTACATGGTCAGAAAGCAGTAGCTTCCATGGGGGCAGCAGGGACCTCAGGAACCTGGCAGGGGCATTGATGGGCTTCTCATCCACCACCCCTATACAGCATCCTCTGTGCTAACACAACACTGTGCTATAATATAAATTGTTTCAGTTAATAACATAAAAAAAATACAATATTGAAAGATCATGAAGGGAGACAAGAGATGCTCTGGCACTTACATCCTGAATCATGAGGGTGGGGTGAATACTAGGTTTCCTTCACACCCTATGCACAGTATCACTCAGGGTCAAGGTCTCACACTCACTGTGCACACCGAGGCCTGTATCTGTCCAGGGTTGTGAAGATGGTTGTCACTTCTGGGTTGTGGGACTTCTGCCCATGACCTCCTGCATATTTTGAAATTGCACTGACCCAAACACTCATCCTACCCACCCTCTGGACAGTGCTTGTGACCAGTAGGCAAGAAGAGACCACAGGATGTTGTGGACCACAGGAGAACTTGGGGAGAACAGGCATTAGGGACCAAGAGTAGAATAGGGATGGTGGCTATAGGAATGGAGTTCAAGATTTGAGGGCTTCTTGATGGAAAGGCTTCAGCATGAAGGGGCTCACCTGCCTGAATAACATAGTAAAAGCACCCTTTCTTCTTACCTGGAGAGTCACCTTGTACACTAGTAGGAAGGTCAGCTTCTATTTCTAGTAATAACAGGAAGAACATCTACCTGACAAGTCTAAGCCCTACCCACTGGAAGGTATAGAGGAAAAGAGCCCAGAAAACCCTGTCATTCCACTCCACAGACAGCCACACAAAATGCACAAAAGGAATTCCTCCTCTATACTGCCTCCCTTTCCTCTTTGAGGGTTCCTGTATACCTACTATGGCTGTCAGGCTATGAGTTTGGAGTAAGCAAGTTGGCCCTGAGCTTCCTCCTTGGGCACACTCCTCCATGACCCTCTTTATGTCCCTCCTACCTCCCAGAATCTTCTGCACACTATAAGATTTCAGGCAGCATATAGACAATCTAGTCCCTAAGACAAGGCTGGATTCAAAATCTTCCATTTCCTGACTCACATAGTATGCCCCTGCCTCAAGCTGGGAAGTGGCTTAACCACAGAGGAATTTATCACTCTTGATTTATTGTTTAGAAAAATACTCAAAGACGTTTTTCTTTTTGAAAAACTTCTAAGCTTCTGGGAATTTCTCAAGTAGGGTCCTCCACAAAAATGGCAAACTATCAATATGACAAATGAGATACACTTTTTTGTTTTGTTTTGTTTTTTTAAGGTATCCATGTCTAACCACTATGGGCAGGAATGAGCTGCCTGAGCAGTTCTGGGAGTCCCAGACTTTGGAGATGCCAGAGCTGGAAGATACCCACAGCCTCCCATCCCGACTGACCTGAGGATTCTTTGCTGTCAATTTGTGTGCACTTCACTTACAAAATTCAATGTCAATAGAGCCCAAAGGTAATAGCAATGTCATGTGGGTATACTCTGCATCCACAGGCATTTTCACATCTCCACTCCCCAAATTCCATCTGCTCTCTCTAATCAACTTTAGCAGCAACCAAGAGGAGATATGGGGTGGGCAGGCTACATGGCATGCAATGAAGCACCCAGCCACTGATACAGGCAGGCCCATCCCTGCCCACTGGCCTACCTCTCATTTTCCTGAAAGTAAAATTATGGACATAAAGCCATACAACACTGTGATGTTTCTACGACCTTCTTAGATATATGTCTTCTTAAACAGCTGCTACCCACTGTGTCCACACACCTCAGGGAGGGGCCTGAAGACCTAGAAAGTGATTCCTTCTGGCCAAAGCAATCAGCTCAAACAGAATCAAGTCTACGGTGACTCAAGGGGAGGATCTCTGTCTACAATAGGTCAAGGGGAGCAAGTCCCCATCTACACTGGTTTAACATTCGTGAGTATCTACACTGAACAGGAGAGGGAGGCACAGTGGTCCAGGCCTTGGACAGGATGGCTGCTGGGTTCCTATCATTGCCCTAAGGCCTTTCTCTCTCTCTCTCTCTTTTTTTTTTCTTCTCTTCTATTTTTAAACTGTCCTTTAAAAAAAAATCCCTGGAACATCAATTTCTTAATACAATTTGTGATAAGCAGAAATTTAGTAAGTACCATCTATGCTCTTCTGGAAGCACAGGAAGAAAGACAGAGAAGAGCAGGGCAGAGGGAAGTGTCCCAGGGAAAAAGAGTCTTTGATGTCTCTGGCAGGTGGGGTAAGAGGAGAGTCCTGGTGGATCCAGATGTGCTTTAGGCTGGAATCCGCGTGGGGAAGACTGAGCTAGTTGACACACCTCATTGCTGAAGCTGTTTGAGACCACTCCTGACCGATGCCCGCACCATGATTCAGAATGCTCAGAGCTCAAGGTCTTCTGGTTGTCCATAGATCTGTCTGTCTCATGTGTATGTTCACTGGAGACACACTGTTTTAGAACCTAGGAAGTCTGTGGCTCCTTCCATTGGAGCCACTCTTCTTAAGGCTGATCCGTGGAAGCAGGGCACACAGCAACACAGGTGTAGAAAGCAGGTTGCAATCCTTTAGTGACCCCCCTCCAGCCCCTGCTGCTCTCAAGGGATTGCCTTGAGGAGGTACATTGGGAGGATGAGCTGTGGCCTTCTGCTACCCACCTACTGAGGATCATCCAGGGGCTGGGCCTGGGGTACTCAGGCCTGCAGGGCACAGAGTCAGGCTGGAAAGCTAGGCTGGGAGCGGGTAGGTCCACAAGGAAGCAGCAGAGAGGAATGGCACGCATGATGGCACTTGCACCGCTTCTGCCCTGACTGCTTGGCCTCCTGAGGCTGTTGCTGCTCACAGGGCAAGGGAAAGGCAGACTCACTGGTACATTTGTTGACACAGACACTGTGAGGATCTGCAGGGAATGAGTGAGGCCCAACTACCAAAAGCACACAGGCTTCCCCTTAAGTATGCAAACCTCTCTCTGGGTTCTCTGGTGCTGGATGATAAGGTAGATACCCATGGCCTTATCAAATTTTCTAATTTCCAGGGATACCCAGGTATTTTAGGGGTCATAACCCATGTCAAACATGATGGTCATGATGACAGAATCAGGGTATTTGGGGAGTGGCTTGCTTGAATGACCGCGTGGCTCAGTGATGGGTACCCAATTACCTGTTTTAGAGTGGGCCCCTGCATGGGGTCCACCATCAGCATTTGCTAGATTAGGCTCTGTGCATTATCAGAGAGGTGTGGGGGAATGTCGAAGCTTGCCTGAATGATTAGCTATTGCAGCTGCTTGGCAGTGCTTGCCTTAAATGGGTGTCTCCCTGTGAGCACAAGATAGAGATACCCAGGCTCCAGAAGTCCACTAGGGGACCCTCATATTCCTGCCAGGGGACAATTTCAGGGGCACCATAAGGGCAAATACTCCAGAACATGTTCAGCTTCTGCCCAGGAGTGAACCAGGCACTCAGGTCAAAGTCAATGAGTTTGATGTTGATGGCATCCACCACCACATTCTCTGGCTTCAGTTGGAGATGCAGGATGCTCTTGTTGTGGCAGTGGTTCAGGGCATGCACAATCTGCCTGAACACTCTGCAGGCCTTCTCCTTTCAGGTCACCAGCCACTGGGATGCAACACCGTAGCTCTCCTCCACCTGAGTGCTCCATGTCCATGTAGATATTCTAGATGGTCTTGATGAGCTCAAAGAGCTGGAACACATTTTGGTGTTCCAGGGTCATCAACCTATCTCATTCAGATAGGACAGACACATTCCCCTCTATCTTTAGCACAACTTTCAATGCTACCTCTGCCCTGGTGAGAACATGGCAGGCTAGTACCACCTGACAGAAGCACCCCCCCTGCCCAATGTCCCTCAGTCACAATAATGGTCTATCAGAACTGTCTCATAGCAGAAGCTGGGTTCCCCCAGCACTACACTATTCTGACTACTCTGGTTGTGCATCCTAAGTTGGAACAGCAACTAAGGATGCTAGCTTAAAAAAAAAAAAAAAAAAAAAAAAAAAAAACCAAGTAAAAGACCAAAACCAACAACCAAAAAAGCAACAGGCAGAACAAACAAGAAATCCAAATCAAAAACCAATAGTAAAACACCACAATCACCAACCACCAACCACCAAACGTGCTAACTCTATCTGGGAGTACAACAGGTTGCCTCCAAGAGATTCCTATACTTATGGACAAAAACCCAGATGCAGCCATGGCACTTATAGCAGGTATTTACAGTACATCACAATGGCTCCTTGTGAGATTAGGGCAAGAAATGACCCAGTTATGCCTGGGCATAAGCCCCAGTGATCATCTCACTTTGGGGCCTCCAGGACCTTTTCGACTTTCATAAGAATAAGTAAGAATAAGTGAGGAACCAGCTTTCTGTTTCAGTGGGTTATGGAGACTGATATTTACATGTTTCGAGATTAAAGTTTGTAGGATACTTCAGTAGTCGTTTTATTTTGCAATTTATCTGCAATAACTTTTGATTTTCATATCTATACTCAAAAACTATTCAATTCCTATTTCTTTTAAACAGAATGACTAGTGTCAAAGGTATGGTAGTGACTCCCTGGAGTTTGGTAACAACGCCTATTTAGTTGAGAGGGAGGGAGCACTCATTATCAGTTCCCCATAAGGTCCTCATAAGTTTTCTCACTAAAAAACTTGGAATGCAAAGGACAGTACATTAATATATGCAAAATAAAAAATGACAAAGTATAGAAGCCAAAAATTCTGAAAACTGAAAAAATGTCTTTCCCGTAGTGGGAAAGAATTGGAGGTGTTCCTAGATGCCTCAATCTCTTCATGTAACTGCCATAGAATACCTTAGACTAGCTAATTTCTTAACAACATAAAATGACTTCCCACAATTCTGGAGCCTGGAAAGTCTAAGGTCAAAGCACCTTGTTGCTGATCCTCCTCGATGAAAGGAACAGAAGGGCTGAACTCATTCCCTTAAGCGCTTTTGTTGTTGTTGTTTTCCTTTTCGACATACTGGTAATTGAACTTAGGTCTTCAGGCATGTCAGGAAAGTACTCTACCACTGAGATATATCCCCAGTCCTTTTTATTTTGAGATAGGGTCTCACTAAGTTACATAGGCTGAGCTTGAACACTGATCCTCTTGCTTCAGGTTCCAGAAAAGAGAGGATTATAACCTCTTGTGATTTGGATATAAAATGTCCTACCAAAAGTCTTTGTGTTGATACAGGAATATTCAGAGGTAAGATGAATAGATTGTGAGATCTTTTAACCTAATTGGTCCATTCTAAATTAAATGTACTGACCATGGGCCATGTAGGCATGGGCCATGCCTGGAGGAAATGGGTCACTTGTCTCTCATCTCTTTGAAGTGTACTTTCTCCCTCTCACCCTTTTCCTGCTCTTCTCTGTTCACCCTTTGTTGCCATGAGTTGAGCAGCTTTCCACTGCTTGGCCCTTCATCCATAAAAGGCTGCCTCACCTTGGGCCCACAGCTATTGAGTCAGTCATCTGTGGACTGAGACCTCAGAAACCATGTCCTTCAGGTAAACTTTTCCTCCTTGTTCTTGTCAGGTGTCTTGACCACAGCAATGAAAAATTAAAACACAGCCAAACATTACTGCACCCAGTTTGACAAATGCTCTTTTGTGTCTGTGCTGGATGAAAGTTGAGCCAGGTCCTTTAGCATGCCATACATGGGCTTGGAGCCTCATTGCCTAACCACATGCTGAATGCCCACTTCTCAATACTGTTACAATGTCAACAAGAGTTTTGGAGAGACACACACATTCAAACCATAGCACCTTACCTTTGGTAAGGAAAATTCATGAAAATTATAAAAGCTGGTGCTATTTTTGTTTTCTACAAGATGGAATAGAATAATACAGCAGAAAAGCCCAATTTTATTCTATGGTATTGAACACACATTGTGTATACATGTAAAACTGTGACATCAGTAACTGAGGGGGTGGAGTTGGAGAGGTAAGGCAGTAGCATTCTGTATAATCCTGAAGTTGCACTGGTCCAGAATCACATCAGAGTGGTATACTCTTCACATGTTAATACTCTTCACATGTAATTCCCCAATGGGAACCACAAAGAAATACCTATAGAACATACCCAAAATGAGAGGTGAGGAAATTATAATGTTTCACTATAAACATAAACTAAATAGGAGAGAAGATAATCATATAATGACAAAAGTCACACTGAATCAAAGCTTTCCATGCTCTCCCTATAATAATGCAAACCACACTGAACCATGTATTCTCCCCATCCCTTATTATTACAGTTTTGACAATTACATCATAATAATACCTCTTCTGAGGGAGGGTGGGAACAGGTCTTATTACCAGCTGTGGAGTCAGAAGCTGAACATATATTTTAGGGCAAGTAATTTAATCCATACACTATTTAATTCTATTTTTCTGAGTTTTTATCAAAAAGTGTTGAACTTTGTCACGTGATTTTTCTATATCAATCAATACATTCGTATGATCATATGATTTCCTTGGCTTGTCAATAAAGAACTTGAGGACTTAAAGAGACATTTTAGGACTTGAAGAGAGAGCATATGAACATGAATACTCTGTGTGCAATAAAAGTTAAAAAAAAAAAAAAAAAAAAGACCACCATCACAATATATAGGATATCTGGGACAGCATCAAGAGAACAAACTGGAGAATCAGTATTATCAAAAAGAATGTGGAGACATAGGCTAAAGGCATTAAGAACATTTTCAATGAGGTAGTAACAAAACTTTCCCCATATCTGAAATGAGATACACATCCATATACAGGAGGTATTCAGGACACCACACAGAAAAATAATTGCTCTAAGATAAATCATAAACCAAAATGCCTATCATTGATATAATGTAAGAATACTTAAAGTTGCCAGAGAACAATGTCGGGTCATGTTCAGAGGCAAGCCAATAAGATTCACTTTTTACTTCTCAATTTAGACAATAAAATCAAGGAGGGCCTGGATTGAGATATTCCCATTGTTTAATGGCCAGCCAAGACTCCTAAAATCAGCAAAGCTTTCTTTCAAAATTAATTAGTAAATAAAAACTTTTCATGACAAGAATAAACTACAAGAATTCATAGCCACCAAGCCAGTGCAACAAAGTTTACTCAATATTAAACTACACCCAAAATTCCCAAATAGATGAAGATCACTGAAATTACATCCAATTAATTGAAAATTGACATAATTTAATATAACAAACAAACCAAACTGGCAGGCATCTACAAACACACATCCATAGCAACACCGAATGTAAATGGCCTCAACAACCCAATTAAAAGATATAGATATCAGAATAGTTTAAAAAAGAAGACCCCATCGTATGCTGTTTGCAACAGACCCATCTTGGGAAAGCTATCCACAGACAGAAGGTAAAATAATGGAACAAATATTCCATTTAAATATTTTGTCAAAACAAAGTGTAGTAGCTATTGTATTTATCTGACAAAGCAGATTTCAAGCAAAAATTAATGTGAAGAGACAAAGAAGGCCACTACATTCTGGTAAAGGGAATACTCCAACAAAAAGACATAATGATAATAAACATATATACCCCAAATATCAATGCACTTGATTAAATTTAAAAATAATTATTGACATTAAATCTCTGATAGACCCCAATATAATAATACTGGCTGATTTTGTGGGGGGAACTAGGAATTGAACTCAGGGGCACTCAATCACTGAGCCACATCTCCAGCCCTATTTTGCATTTTAATTAGATACAGGTCTTGCTAAGTTGCTTAGCAGCTTGCTTTTGCTGAGGCTGGCTTTGAACTCACAATCCTCCTACTTCAGCCTCTTGAGCCTCTGTGATTACAGGCATGCATCACCACGCCCAGCAATACTGGGTGATTTTAACATGCTCTTATCACTGATAGGTCATCCAAGCATGGAATCATTATGTATAGACCAAACCTATAATAGTATAGATCAAACAACTCTCATAGACATCTACAGACTAAATCACCCCAAAACACCTAAATTTACCTTCTCAACAGCTCATAGATCTTTTTCCATTATAGACCATATTCTACATCAGAAAGAAAGACTTATCAAATACTAAAAATCTGATATAATCCGGTGCAACCAGTTGGATCATAATGGAGGGAGGCTAGAAATCAACAGAAAAAACTAAGAGAATCCACATAAACCCATGCAGACTGATCAATACTCTTTTAAATAAAGAATGGATCCAAGTAGAAATGAGAGATGAAATCAAGAAATTCTTATAAACAACCAAAAAAGTCAGATTCAACTTATCAAAATCTCTGAGACAGCATGAAAGCAATTCTAAGAGGAAAACTTTTAGTACTGAGTGCCTACATTTAAAAAAATAGATTCTTAAAGAATAAGCTTATGATTTACCTCAAAACAGTAGAAAGGAAGAACTAATTCTGAAACCCATGAGAGGAAATTATAAAGATCAGAGTCACAATTAATGAAATTGAAAATCTGAAAAGATACTCAGGGTCACTGCAACAAAGACTTGGTTCCTCAAAAAAGTACGTAAGATTGACAAACCGTTAGCCAAACTAATCAAAAAGAGAAAGAGAAAAAACCCAAATTAACAAAACTAGAGATGAAAAAGGAGCTATCACCACAGGCAGTTTTGAAATTCAGAGGATCATTAGAAATTATTTTAAGAATGTATATTCTAATATGGAAACTCTAGAAGACATTGACAAGATTTTAGACACATACGTCCTGAGAAAATTGAACCAGGAAGATAAATAAAACCCAGACAGATCAATATCAAGTGATGAAATTGAAACAGTAATTAAAATCCTTCCAACAAAAAAGTGTTCACAACCAGATGGATTTTCAGTTAAGTTCTACCAGACCATTAGATAAGGACCAACTCATTCTCAAATTATTCCATAAAATCAAAAGGGAAGGAACATTCCCAAATACATTCCAGGAATACCAATACCAGGCAAAGATATATCAAGGAAAGAAATTTTTGGCCAATATCTCCACTGAACAAATATACATAAATACTTAATAAAATAATGGCAAACCATGTTCAAAAACACATTAAGATAACAGTACAACATGATCAAATGTGTTTCATGTCAGGGATGCAAGGCTGGTTCAACATATGCAAAACAATACATGTAATTCATCACATAAATAGAATTAAGGTCAAGAACCATATGATCATGTAAACAGATGCAGAAAATGCTCTTGATACAATCCAGCACCTGCTCACAGTAACAACTTGGAGAAACTAGGGACGGGAAAAATTTACCTCAACAGTATAAAGGCTATCAGTGAAAAATCCAAAACCAACATCGTACTGAACACAGAATAACTGAAAAAAATTTCCTCTAAAATCAGGAAAAATGCAAGAATGTCCATTGCTACCATTTCTATTCAGCACTGTTTTTGGAACTCTAGCCAATGTAATCAGGCAAGAGAAAGAAATTAAAGGGATATGAATAGAAAAAAAATCCAATTAACTGCTGATTTTTGATCCTATAGATGAAAGACTTAAAAACATTAAAGAAATTTCTAAAGCTGATAGATAAATATAGCTAAGTACCAGATACCTGATCAACATTCATAAGTCAATAGTTTTCCTATACTCCAACAGTGATTCTTCTGAAAAAGAAATTTTAAAAACTGTCCCATTCACAACAGCCTAAAGAATACTTGGAAATAAATCTAATAAAGGAGGTGAAATATCTCTACCATGAAAATTATAGAACTCCAAAGAAAGAAAATGAAGAAGACCTTAGAAGATGCAAAGACTACCATGTGCTTGGATAGGAGAATTAATGATTTTAAATGGCCATATTACCAAAAGCAATATACAGATACAATGGAATATCCATCAAAACACCAAAGATAGTCCTAAATTTCATTAAGAAGCATAAAAGATGAATAGCCAAAACAATCCTAAGCAAAAAGAGTGACAGTGGACTAATCATAAAACCTGATCTCAAATTATGCAACAGAGCTAAAGTGACAAACACAGCATTGTACTGGCATTAAAATAGGCTCGAAGAACAAGGAAATAGAGTAGAAGTCAAAGTCATATACTTGTAGTCATCTTACATTTGACAAAGGTGCCAAAAATATATGTTGGAGACAGGTATTTTTAATGAATGAGACTGGAAAAACTGGCTATTCATACAGGGAAGAATGAAATTAGATCCCTATCTCTCACCCTGTACAAAAGTCAAATCACTGTGGATCAATAACTTAACAATTTTCTTCTTAACAATTACTAAAAGAAAATACAGGGTCAACAATCTATCATATTGGTTCTGGCACTAACTTCCTTAACAAGACCTCTTTAAAAGTTCAAGAAACGAAACAAGGAATCAATAAGTGGGATGCTCTCAAATTAAAAAGCCTCTGCACAGCAAAGGAAATGATTAGGTGTACGAATAGTGACCCTAGTGAATGGGAGAAAATATTTGCCAGCTGCTCCTCCATTAGGGAATTAATATCCAGAATATATATTAAAAAAAAAAAAACAGGTTAATACACCCCCCCCGAAAAACCCCAAATAACCTGTTCAATACATGGGTAAAAGACCTAAGCAGATAATTGTCAAAGGAAATAAACGGCCAATAAATACATGAAAAAACCTTCAACATCTCTAGTAACCAGGGAAATTCAAATCCAAACTACACCAAGATTTCATCTCACTCCAGTCAGAATGGCAATTGCTAAATCAGAACAAGATATATTCCAAGCTTTTGTAATTATGTCAAAATGGATTCTACTGTCATGTAGAATCAATAAAAAAAGAATCAATAAAAAAGAGTACAAATAATAATAAATGCTGGCAAGGATGTGGAGGAATAGGTGTACTCATACATTGTTGGTGGGAATGCATCTTATTACAACCACTCTGAAAGGCAGTATGGAGATTCTTCATAACACTAGGAATAGAAGTACTATATGATACAGCTATCCCACTCCTTGGTATTTATACAAAAGAATTAAAATCATCATTCTATAGTGATACAGCCACATTATGTTTATAGCAGCACAATTCACAATAGCCAAATTATGGAGCTAATTCAACTGCTCATCAATAGATGAACAAATTAAGAAAATGTGATATATATTTACACAATGGGGTTTTACTCAGCCATAAAGAATAAAAGAAATTACAGCATTTACAGGCAAATAGTTGGAAATGGAAAACAACCTGTTGAGAGAAATAAGCCAGACTCAGAAAATCAATTGAATGGTTTCTCTCAAATGCAGAAGCTAGAACAAATTACGGGAAAAGAACAGAGTGGGGTCAGCTATCATAAATACAGAGACAGGATCAGTGAAGTATAAGGAGATTGTGGGGGAAGGAGGAGGGTTAGGAAAATAGAGGAAATGCAGAATGAATTCAAGAAAATTATGCTATGTGCATGTATATATATGCCACAATGAATTCTGCCTTTATGTATATCTATAATAAACCAATTAAAAATAAAAAAGATATAGAAGGAAGATAGGTAGAGAAGATGAACAGGGGGGAGCAGGGTGGGAAAAGAGGAAGGACCAGAGACTGAAACAGAGCAAATTAAATTCTATGCATGTCTGATTATGTCAAACTATTATGGGCAAATATAATTCACTATTTTAAAAAGGAACAGAATGCAACCAACCCTGTTGCATTCATTTCTTCCTTTTCCTCTTGCTCATCATGAAATCTGAATTCTTAAGATAAAGAATTATTGGTGGAACTGTAAAATATTACAACCAAAGTTCAAAAGTTTTTTGAAGCATTAACATGTTATATATTAATATATTTGACATTTTAAAATAAATTGTTGCATAATTCACTTTCATTTCCATAAAATTCAATCGAATTTATATAGAACAATCTATCCAGACCAATAAACACTCATTTTTTTTTGTTTGTTTGGGATTTTTATCATACTGCTAGTATAAATAAAGCTGTTATCCTTTGTTACATATTTGTTTCCCATTTTGTTAGTTACATATCTACATAAGAAACTGTTTTAGTCAACTTTTTCACTTCTGTGACTAAAATATCTGACCAGAACAATTTTAGGACAGAAGTTCAATTGGGGGCTCATGGTTTCAGAGGTATCAGTCTATAGATAGCTAGATAGCTGGCTCCATTCCTCAGGGTTCGAGGTGAGGCAGGACATCAGTGGCAGAACAGTGTGGTGGAGGGAAACAGCACACATAATGATCAGAAAGCATAGAGAGACCTCCCCTTGCCCAATACAAATATCTATTCCAAAGATATACCCTCAATGCTCTACCTTCTCCAGTCACACTCTACCTGCATTCAGTTACCACTCAATTAATCCTACCAGGTGATTAATTCACTGGTTGGGTTAAGGCTCTCATAACCCAATCATTTCTCCTCTGAACCTTCTTGCATTGTGTCACGCATGAGTTTTTGGGGGACACCTCACATTCAAACCACAACAGAAGCCTTTAGGTGGTAGAGTACACTGGAGGAAATGGGAGCCTGCTTATGAAGAGCAATTTCTGTGATGAAATATAATATTTGAAAAAAGAACTATCTAAGCAGGTGCAGCATGGCTTCTCTTGACTATTTACAGTAAAATATGAAAAAAATGAGTTAAGAATGGAAATTATAATTCAAAGGTAAACAGACTTTAAAGATTTGGAAATTTTTCAGCCTGGCCATGTTGTAATGAATGAAAAAGTATGTTCAGGAAAAAATACCAATGGTGTGTATAAGCAGTCATTTATTTGATAAGGTAATCAGTATGAATGGGCAGAAGCCAGATGCTATTCATCAATACCATAGAAGAATAATCCACAAAGGCATTTTGGAAATTAATGGTCTTGCCACTACCATCACCATCCCAGAGTGCAAAGGTCAAAACTTTGTCACAAGAGAGACCTCAGTTTCCACTGAAACCTTGGCACTGCTGCCTAGTACTTCACTTCCTCAAGTCTCTACTCCCTATATTCTGATACACTGGTCCTTAGCCATTATATAAATGCAGCTTGAGTGAGTCCAGGTGAGGTATGGGTCATAGTGGCAGCCACTTAAGAGGGCACAGGTGGCAAATCTTGGTGATGTCCATGCCCTGCCACCTCTACTGGACCATGCACAAAACTGTGGGGCATGCTACCTCCACCTTCATATCAAAGGATGCTCTAGAAGGCCCTGGAGCCCAGGTAGAGACCTGGAAAAACAGAATCAGAAGAAAATCTCTGCTAGGGTAACGTCCAGTTGAGCTATTAAAAGCCCAAAATAGCAGATCCAATAGTATGAGACTTCAGCTTGGGAGAGCTGCAGGCATGAGACCCCTACTCATGAAAGCTGCAGCATGGGCTGTGCCCCAATGAGCAAAACCATGAGAACACAGACAATATGTTCTCTGACCTCATCACCGTCACTTCCTAAGCCAGGTGACACGTATTCAGAGCCTCTTAATTCTCATGTCCCCTTTTCTTTGCAGGTCAATGTCTTGAGAAGGGACACATAAAAGTTCTTGAGATCAGCCATTTCCCAGGGTAATTATTTGGGTCAAAGAATAACCATATATTCTTATATTAAATATGGGGACTCTAGCATTAAAATAAATTAAAATGGATATTAGGCCTGAAGAATCCCTGAGCAGACAAAAATTCAGGTAACTGACCTTATCATTGCTTGATTTGCAGACATAAATGAAACTTCAACTATTTCTTATAAATGTTTATATTAAAGGAAAACAGAACTTTATTTCAATTAATCAGAAGAAACCATCAAATTTGTAATTATTTAACTGGAGTCTTTCCAACAGGATAAACTAATAAGGCCTTATGTAACTGTAACCTATGAAATATTTTCTTTGTTTTAATTTTATATCCATTCTTAAGAGTCTCCCCTTTGTGTTCCTTTCGAGGAGTTCCTGAACCACTTCTGGTTTGAAGCTCCCCATTTCATGATTTGTTTGCTCAAATAAACTTAACTTTTACTGTGCTTCAGTTTACCTTTCCTAATAATAGGCTGTCCCAAAATCCCTTCCACCTCTCTTATCTTCCATCGGTGACTGCAGTCAACTTTCCTGTCAAGACTTTTCCAATGAAGAACCAAATACCTAATATCTATGTGCATGTACATCTGCCATAGATATCCCTTCTAATAGAAAACTCTGGTAACACAAAATAGTTTTTTCTTCAAGGGCTTTCTCTTACTGATGACTTCAAGTTTGTTTGGAGCTCCACTAGACTTAGTTTTGAAAATATAGACACAGAGCCAAATATATAAAGAAATGTATTATTTGAAAAAGTTGATTCCAAATTAGCAGAGAAAAGAGGTATTAAAAATGGCATTAATACAATGTCATCAGGAAAAAATATAGCTTAATATTTATTTCATATCTTATATTTAAATGAATTATAGATAGATTAAATATTTAATATATAAAAAACAATTTATTAGTGAGAACATAATTTTTATTATCATAAAGGAAGGCCTAATCCAGAGTCATAAAAAGAATAAAAAATAGAATCACGAAAATTTATCTGTGTGAAAACATCATCCTGAACAAAGTCATAAAGCAAATCAAAACAGAAAAAAACACTTTCAAATTACATCACAGAGAAAGGTAATATCCCTAATATGTAAACAGCTTTTACAAATCTTTACAAGAAAGGTTACTGAATCTGCAGGAAAATGGACTAAGAAGAGAAATGTCACAATACAGGAAAAGCTGTTCATCTGCACTGAAGACACAAGAAAATTCTACTAATGTAATGGCACAACGATTTTTACTTAACAAATTGACAGAAATCAAAAGGTTGACTATTGTTAAACTATTTTAACTATTGTTAAAAAGGTTGTAGGAAATCAGGCATTCTCAAACAGTGCCAGTGGGAGTATAGTTTGATAGAACCTTTGTGGAGGGCTATGATCAAGGAATAAGAATTAATTTGAATTAATTTAGACTTTTAACAGAATAAAATCCAACTGCCAAAAGATTTGATATCTGGTTGGCTTATGTAGTTCTGAGCCTTCCTCTTAGTATAGATCTCCAGAAGAAATGTATATACTTTCTGGAGGGTGGTACCATCATCCAGAAACTCAAATTATAATGTGTATGTCTCAATTAAAAAATATACCGTTTTTTAAAATCTGACACATATGAATACAATATAATGTACCAAAACCCAAGATAACACTTGTAATTACCAAATATGGAGCTATAAAACACATATTTAAAGTAACTACATTTGACATGTTTGAAGAAATAAAAAAGAGTGACAATTTAGGAAAAGAACAGAAAGTTTTAAAAGAACCAAGGAAAATCTAAAATTGAAAAATAAAATAACTGAAATTAAACTTAATGGTGAATTTATTATCATATTAGTTGAAGAGAATTAGTGATCTCTAAAAGCCAAATCAAAAGAAAATGAAACCCAAGGAGAAAAGATACAGAAAATACAAAGTCAACCAAACAAAAAAGTACAACTGTAATATCATCCTAACAACCTTATAATAATATCAGAAGTGGATATACTACCTCAAGTTTGACATCAAAAAAGAATAACCATTTTAAGTTTGAATTATTATTTTTCTCATACTACACTCAATCTAATGAAAATACAGGCAAGGGCTTCTTCTAATTTTAAAGAGCTCACTTAAATATTTTAAAAGAAACATCTAAAATGTGAAAATATAATAATACAAATCATAAAAAAAGTTTACTTACATTCCATATGCTGAGTTTATGGCAAGACTAGTAATCTGTTGAGGAGGTTCACCATCTACCCACACCAACTGAATAACAAGTTCTGCTTGATATCCTGGGGGCATTCGCACGGGTCGTGTCTTAACACTATATGAAAGAGAAAAAAATAACTCTATCATGGACAGTCTAAGTAAGCATACCCATGTTTATCTTGAAAATTTATATTGAATCATCCTACAGAAATATTTAATACAGGCACTGAACACATCATGAATGTGGACAGTATTTTCTAACTTTCTCAAACTATACCAAGTCACTTATGATTGCCAGCTACTTTAACACATTTTGTTCCATTGTCCCATAAATGGAACACCTATAAAAAATTTACAATGAAATGATAAATACTGAAATAATTGCTATGTTTTTAGAGGCCTATTCCTTTGAGAAAAGTAATAGGTGAAAGATTAGAGCATTTGGAAAAAATATATACTTCATATATATCTGAAAATACACATAAAGTACTGAAACCCTAGATTATGATTTCCAACCTATTTTAATGCAGCTATGTCAATTGTTTTTAAATATTTGCAAAATTGACAACTTGGAACTTAATGGTTAACCTTATACTCAATCAGGCCCATGACTTTAACTGCTTTTTATCACTTCCTTTCTTCTTTTGAGAATGGCACTTTAAATTATTTTATTATATAATTATATTCCTATGTAATAATTGTTACATGTGTAAATTATAAAGTATAATAATAAAAAGAATGACCATTTGACTACCACACAACTAATAGTTTAATCATCCAATACCTGAATTCCTTTTTTCTTCTAAACCTATACTACCTGTAGACTTCTCTAATCCAGTTGATTATAATTTCTAAACCTCATGGCATCCCATTAAAATATTAAAATCATTCACTAATATTCTTCTTTCATACTTGACACCAATTATCAAATGCTACTGATACTACCTTCACAATATATCTAGAACCTGATAACTTTTTACTTCTCAATTGCTTCCATACTAATACAGCTGCCAAATAAAAATACATGATGTCTATTTAAATTGAAATTTCAAATAAACAACACATAGCTTTTTAAAAGTAAGTTCATTGCAACACTGAGTATTGTTGTGGTTTAGATATGAGGTTTTCCCCAAAAGCTCATGCATGAGACAATGCAAGACAGCAAAATTCAAATTTAAATGGGTAGTCAGAATTTTATTTGTCAAATAGGGCAGCCTTTATTTCTAATTAGTTTAGAGCAACAGTCTCCTACCTAATATCATAGCTTTTATCATCCCCTCCATCCTCCTGTAGTTCTAACTACACCAACCTCTTTACTTTTCCTTAAACATGCCAAGCACTTCAAGGCCTTTACTCTAGTTGTTTTATTCTGCCTGTAACATTCTTTGTCCATATATTCTTAGGCTAATCCCCTCATTTCCTTCAAAATTTTCTT
Organism: Sciurus carolinensis; assembly: GCF_902686445.1. Lineage (NCBI taxonomy): Eukaryota > Metazoa > Chordata > Mammalia > Rodentia > Sciuridae > Sciurus > Sciurus carolinensis. Next base: position 72,021,854 of record NC_062221.1, read on the forward strand.
TAAATCTCACCTTCTTAACGAGGCCTATGATGACCAGAATCATACAAAAAGGCAAAATTTTTTTAAAAAAATTCAAATTATTGCATAAACATGTATTTATTGATAAGAATTGTAATATTGCTAAAAATTAAGAGTTGATTAAAATACTTTTTAATTAGCTAATATATATGGCAGACTAAATTCAGCAAAGGAAAGTGACTTAGGGATGAATGCTGACATATACTTTAGAAAAGTGTGGATTATATGCAATTTAAGAAATACTCACAATAGAAAAAAATTCACTTAATAATATTACTTGCTTCAGTTTTGCTTCATGGTCTTTTGACCCTAAGCACATAACATAGGATTATACTGATTTTTGCCCTTTGATTGTCTTAATTATCCTTAAGATTATCTTTACTATTTTACAGTCCATCCTGCTATTACACTTCAACAATTATTGGTCACCCCATCTCCACTACCAGATCTTTTTTTTTTTTTTTTGGTACTGGGGATTGAACTCAGGGCCTTGTGCTTCTAAGGCAAGCACTCTATCTACTGAGCTATATCCCCAGCCCACTACCAGATCTTTGTTGATTTCATTGGTTTTAGTATCTCATCACTATTTGAAAAAATTATCTGACTTTAAAGAAAAATATTTTGGTAATTTAAAGACTCATGCTTTAATGAAAATCTTCTAACTTAACAAATAGATCTACAGTATTTTCTTGTACATTTTTGTTCTCTTTCCAGTTTTCACTTTAAAAGTAATCAAATAAGAAAAGTGATATAAAGGGGAAGTTAAATATATAAATTCATAACATTATGAAAGATTTGTCTCCCCTCCCCCTACTTATATTTTTTAACTTCATAAGAAAAATGTGGGGAGGAAAAGTAAGAATTATTACTAATTGTATGTAGTTTGTTCCTGAAATTATATCTCTAAATTTTCCATGTTTTCATAAGAAATGAGGAAACTAGCTGTCTAAAGTTCTTCAAGGAGAAGATGTATATATTTTCATATGGGGCTTAGAGAAATTCCTTATTTTGGCTTAATGCTTCATTCGATTAACACCAGAAACATTTGACAGTAGAAAAGCAGTAATACTTAATGCCCTATACTAAAAAGAATTTAACAATTAAGATAAATATTATTATAGGCTTTATTAACTAGGTTTTATTTGATAATGATACTAGACTTTATTTAGATATATTGAGTGAACACTTTGTTAATAGCAACAGTTAGAAAAAATAAATATTATACTACAATGTACTAGCTGTCATGAGAGACATTTTATTTTCTAATACATTTTCTTATAGTAAATAGTAAGCGCTTTTTTTTTTTTTTGATTCTAGGAAAGTTAAAGAAATTTCATAAATATTTTTTCAACTGAAAAGTACCAAGTAAGCGACCAATTTTTGCAATGCCAAGTTTCCTATTCTATCAAAGTCATGTTTTCTTTAGGATCTTTCTTGGATATAAAGAAATGAATAAATAAGTCAAAGAAGGGTGAAAATACTATGTCCTTTTCATGGATGTTCAAAGAAGACACCAGGGTACCCGTTGGTGGATTGAAGATCAGTTGACAACTTGAGAGAACAGTGAATTTATATGTCACAGTTTCCAAGAATCATATGATTTATGTGTAAAGTATGTTAAAATTAAACATTTTAAACCTTTACAGTTTAAAACTCTTACTTGAGGCATGGGATACTGTCCTTTGTGACTCCTTCACTAGCCACGGTGTTAGTGCTCCCTGAAAGACTCCTTGAAGAAGGAAGCTGGGATGAGAGATCTGAAAATGGAGGACTTGTTTCTGGTTCAGGAGTAATAATATCTTCAATATCATACTGAAGTCGTACCTCTAATGACTTAAAAAAAATCAGGTTTTAGTTTAACCTACATCATAATAATAAATAATCACATTAATATACCTGATAGCTTTTGTTAATTACTTATAATTTTTCAGATTAATACAATTTCAATTTATAGTAATTCAATTAATTTATATTAATTCCATTTCAACTTATAGTAAAGTTAATAGGTATCTCAAACTGAATTAAGTAGTGAATTATATAGAAAATTCAGTTGCAATCACAGAAAAGTACATTTTTATTCTCCAGAATTATAAGACAAATACCTGCCAGTGGAGATAGCTTTTCTTAAGATAAATTATAATCTTATTTCTTAAGATAAATTATAAACTATATTTTGATATTTGACACAATAAATGAGATATTCATCATGATTATTCCAATGAAATAAATTAAACTGTATGTACATGTGGGTGTATAGGTTCCTATTATTTGTACAAAACTTTTAGTTTAAACAACTTTCATTTCATTTTGACTCTAATTCAATAAGAAGAAATTTCCAAAAGAAATTTTACATTTTTGATATCTGTTTCATTACTGTAGTTTTTAATTTCATTAGTTTGATCATAACTACATAATGATAACTTTTATAGGAATACAAAGATAATCACAAAACCTTGTTTAAAACTAATTTATTTTAAAGTAGTGCTTTATGATCACATTAAATGCTTTAATTAAAACTGATATTAAGGGCTGGAGATGAAGCTTAGTGGTAGAGCATTTGCCTAGCAAATGTGTATGATCCCTAGCACCCCAAAACAACAACTGATTTTATAACAAATTTACAGTGTTAAAATGTACTTTCTTGAGATTGAAAACAATTGCAAAAATGATAACAGGGAGTGGTGAATATAAAATATAAATATGAGTGTTAATATATTTTTTAAAAAGTATTTTTAATTAGAGGTAGACACAATATCTTTGTTTTCATTTACTTATTTTTATGTGGAGCTGAGGATCGAACACAGTGTCTCACACGTGCTAAGCAAGCACTCTATCACTGAGCCAATCCCAGCTTCAGTCATGACCCCAGGCCCTGTTAATATCTTAAACTTCCAAGAAAACCCAATAGTAATGAAAATAATAATTATCAATTATTGAGTAAATGCTAGTATTTTTATATAATCATCATAAAAGCCCTATGAAATTGCTGTTAGTACTTCCATTTCATTTTTATATTCTATTTTATTAACACAGAAAATTATGTAGGAAATAAAAGTGAATTGTACTCAGACTCTAGTACTGCCTACAGCCTTGTAAACTAAAATTTAGTCACACAGATATTCAATGGCTAAGCTAGAAGTAAAATCTAGGTATGTATGACTTAAAGCTCAAGATTTTAAATGTAATATAAAAAGTGATATTAATTTTAGCTATTGAGTTAAAAATACTTATACACAGACATAGAGCAAATAAGTCTTCATCTTATGGTAAAATGGCAAAACAGTAGACAAGGTCTATTATCTAGAGATATCTAGATATCTATTATCTAGAGATCTCTCACTCCAGTCAGAATGGCAATTATCAAGAATATAAGTAACAATAAATGTCAGTGAGGATGTGGGGCAAAGGTACACTTATACATTGCTGGTGGGACTGCAAATTGGTGCAACCACTAAGGAAAGCAGCAGTATGGAGATTCCTCAGAAAACTAATGGAACCACCATTTGACCCAGTAATTTCACTCCTCAGTATGTACTCAAAGAACTTCAAATCAGCATACTACAGTGACAATGACACATCAATATTTATAGCAGCTTAATTCATAATATATAAGCTATGGAACCAACCTAGATACACTCCAACAGATGAATGGATAAAGAAAATGTAGTATATATACATAATGGAATATCACTTAGCCATAAAGAAGAATGGCTTTATGACAATTGCAGGTAAATGAAAGGATCTTGAGACTATCTTGCTAAGTGAAATAAGCCAATCCCCAAAATACAAAGGTCAAATGGTCTCTATGAAATGTGAACACTAACACACAACAACAGGGGAGAGGGGAAGAGTAGAAGTTCATTGCATTAGACAAAGGGCAATGAAGGGAAGGAAGGGGGATAATATTAGGTAAGACAGTGAAATGAATCTGACATAACTTTCCTATATATATAGGACATACATTATATGATACAACATTGTCTACATCCACAAGAATGGGATCCTAATTAGAATGAGATATACTCCATGTTTGTACAAACATGGCAAAATAGACTACAGTAATGTATAAGTAACTGGAAAAATAAACATGCTTTAAAAATTAAGATTAGGTAAGTTAACCCCATAATTATTTTTATCCTATAAATCGGGGAGGAAGGAGGCAAGTGTTAGGAATAATAATGGCCAAATTATATTGTCATAGTGTGTACATGTACTAATATGTAACAACAAATTCTATCATCATGTACAACTACAATGCAATGACAAAAAAAAAAGTGGCTGGAGTTGCGGCTAAGTGGTAGAGTGAACACCTAGCACACGTTAGGCACTGGATTCAATCCTCAGCACCACATATAAATAAATAAAGGCATTGTGTCCACCTACAAAAAAAAATTTTAAAAATAAAAAATAAAAATAACCTCATCATAGCTTAGAAACATTTACAACAATTAGTTGATGAGAAAGCACAAATTGTTTAAACTTTTAAAAATAAACATTTGACAAGGTCTGCACTAATATGACTTTTGTACAAAGAAATCAATAAATCAGTAAAGAAAAGAAATGTATAATACATATAAACATATTTTTCTTTGCCAATCATATTAAATAAATAATAAAAACTAATACTGAAATTCTAACATTGGAAATTAATATTCAGAAGGACTTAATTCATTTTGGTCAGGTAGATATAACATCAAAGATATATAAAGATCTTATGTAACATCAAAGAGGAAAATGAGAAAAATATCATTTTTAATAGCAAGATTAGCCTAAAATACTAAGCTCATTTTGACAAAGAAAGTAAGTTTTGATAGAGAATTGTTCCTGTAATTTCAAACTAAGCCACATGTTATATTAAGTAACAAAATTCTATGAATTATATTAGTGGTCACATACTATACTCTTGATGGCTTAAAACTATACCAAGAAGTAGCCCAAATCCAGTAACTGCTTTCTTTTAATAACTGCAAGTGCGAAAGTTTAGTTTTAAATAACTTACCACTATTTCTGTTGTAATTTCATGTCTGCTGAATTTATAAATTATGACGTAGGCAGAGACTCCTGATACACAAAATATTCTGCTTTCTGGACACCAGTAAATCATCTGAATAGCATATGGATCTTCTTCTACAATTTCACATGTTTGTTTGCCTTCTCCTACCTTCTGTTTTTCAAAGACTTTTGAAGTTTTTAGCTTGTACAGCATCTGCAGAGTTACTGCAAAATATTGAAACATAGTTACTTTCTAATTAGAATATAATTCTTAGAATATAATATCAACAATATTCTAATTATAATATGATTCTTAGATAATGTTAAAGCTTAGTCAATGTATTTATTAGACCACAAAGGAATCCAAGTAAAGAAAATTACATTTAACCAGTAATCATTCAATGTAATGATCTCATATCAGTACTGGGAGAGAGACCACGGGGGGAGAGGGAACATTCTTTGAGCATTACCATCTGTCAAGCAATATGTATTTGCTGAGAAAAGTTCTATGACATAGGTAGTTTTTATCCTTACTGACCAAAACTGTGGTTCAGAAATTTTACGATGGAAATACTGAACATAATCTCTCCTAGGGGTGATTTCTCCTTTTTTTCATAATATTCCCTTTTGATTGCTAGATAAAAGTTTTATGCTATCCCCAAAGTGTTTACCCAACTCAAAAACATTTAGATACTTTTCTGGATGAGAAACATTATAATTTACCAGCTAGCAACATTGGGAAATCAAGAATCTATAATTATTTTAAGAAAGAGCTCTTCTGAATGACTCTGTGTCAAAAAAAGGATAAAATATTATCTCATAAGTTTTGGATTTGGGAATTATTTTCAAGAATATTTGGGGGGAAATATTTTTTCCATTTGAGAGCATGATAACAACCCACCCACAAAATGATGTGAATCTACAAATGTCTCTCAGAAAAATTTAAAAAATCAAATTCTTGCCCAAAGTGTACAATCTAAATTTAATCATCAAAAACATTAGTCAAAACCAAATTTAAGGTGATTCTTATTTTGTAACTGTCAAGAACTCAAAACTATCAATATCATGAAATAAAGACTAAATATACATGATAACTAAATATAACAAACTATCCTAGAGTTTCTTTTATATAAAGGATATTATTGGGAGAATTGGCAAAAGTTGAATAAGATCTGGTTTATTAGTCTAATTTTAATAACTATATTTAGGTTATATAAAAGAATTTGTGTATTTAGGTATACAGTGTTAGAGGAGTACTGTGTTTACTCTCAAATGATTTTAAAAGCTACATGCATATGTGCATATTTTGTGTATACATATGTACATCAGCGTGAAAGAATATCAGAAGGAGAGAAAATGAATAAGAAGAAAAGGAGAGGGAGGAAGAGAGGGTAATGAGGAGAGTGAAACAGACTGGGGAGGGGGAACAAATGTAGGTCACATTGAAATTGGAGAAATCTGGATGAAAGTTCTACAACATCATAATATTTTTTTTCAAATTTTCTGTAAATGATATCATTTCAGTTTGAAATGATATCAAACTAAAATAGCTTCTAAATTGGCAATGAATGTGATAAAAATAGCATTTTATTAAAATTAACTTTTTAACATATTATGCATGCTAAGGAGTGCTATGCCCTCTAATGGTTGTTAAGAGGTTCTATCTCATTTTAGAAACTAAGGAATGACAACGCATTAATTTTGTTCCAGGAACAAAGTCCGATTTGCATGAAAAGATTTAAATTTTAAATCAATTGCTCTTTATTGTGAGAGGTCAGAAAGGGGGTCAGAATCCAAAGCTTTAGATCTTTTAATCATTTTCTGATGCTTATGGTTTGCCCAGGACTCAACCATGTGGATAAGAGCATCAAGAATTGACTTTGTTCTTTGCTTTTTTCTGTTTATTACAGTCTGCCTCAGAAGCTCTTCATTTCTATAGCTGCAAATATAACTTTCATGCTGCTTCATCAGTTTCCATTCCTGCTTGTTCTCCCTATCAGCTGGAAGCTTTTACTTGGATTTTCTGGCATTACCACAAAATTCAGGCCTCAAAACTTCTCATATTCCTTAATTCCAAAAGAGTTAACTACATCTTCCTGGTTGCCAATCCTCAGAAACTTAGAATCATTACTAATTTATTCATCTCATCCTACTCCTAGTAAATCTTAATTATCTTCCAAAAATTCATATTGTAACTCTATTAAAATATTGTTCCTGGATTTAATGGGTCCAAGTAAATCTCTGCCATTTCTGGTAAAAGACAGAATTTGGGTTGTACTACACTTAGAAATCTTGTATGTTTTGCCTTGATTTATGTATGTATATTCCTTTGTCTTTTCTTGGGAGTTTAAGTTTTCTGAAGGACATAGATGGGCATATTGAAGAATTAAGGATATTTCCATGTCCTTCGACATCAAGCAGATACCTTATTTATTTCTAAATTACACAATTCTCAAGAATTTATAAAGAATTTTTACCATGACCAAATAATTTACTTTTATTTCCACAGGACTTAACAGATGAGTAGAAATACAAAGTCAAAAAAAGAGGAATAAAAGCATTTGTCCAAGACCATATAGCCAAGAAGCAAAGGAAATTCCTTCAATAGAGTTAATGTGACAAAAGTTTAATATTATTTTCTGATGCACCATGCCCTTTTTGTGTGTGTGTGTGTGTGTGTGTGTGTATTTATACACACACACACACACATATATATATATAAATGTACACATATAAAATTTAAAATGATCTAACAATATAGGAAATACATCTTTGAAACACAGCCATATATTTAGGATAAAATTATTTCTGAAATGTTAGTTGTCAAAACTAAAAAGTGGTGGATGCTACAAGTAAATATTAACCAAGTGTTTTTGACTATACAGGGATAAATTTAAACTTACTTGCAGAAGCATCCCAAAATTTTATTGCTCCATCTGCGTGACTAGATAAAAAAAATTAGTATTAATTAAAGTTCACCATATAAAAATCATCACTCCAAATGTATAAAACTTGTTACTGTTGAATATTTTTATTTAAAAATACCATTCTAATGAAAATCAATGTATGATAAACCATTTCTAAACTCAAAACAATACTTTGCTTTTTTAAATAATAAACCAAAATCTAAAGGTTAGAAAAAGAACAATTCCTTAGATTTTACTGTAAGATTTTATAGGTAATAGCAGTGAAAAATGGCCTATGGAAAATGAACAATATTCTTAAGTAAAATTGTTTCTATTCAATGAAAGATAACAATTTTGAAATAAGCAATATATAAAAACATATCCCTAAAATTTTAAATTGTCATGATTCATTAATAAATAACCTTATGTCAATTCTATAAAAACTCATTTACATGATAGATTCTCAGCTTTAAGCCAATCCCCAAAACCAAAGGCTGAATGTTCTCTGTGATATGCAGATGCTGACTCAAAATAGGTGGTGGGTGGGGGGAGGGAGAAATGGAGGTTCACTGGGTTGGAAAAGGCAGAGTTGGGGAAAGGGAGGAGGCATGGGAATGGGAAAGACAGTAGAATGAGTCACATATAACTTTCCCATGTTCATGTATGAATACACAACCAGTGTAATTCCACATCATGTATAATCACAAAAAATTGGGAAGTTATATTCCATGTATGTATAATATGTCAAAATACATTCTGTAATGTATAACTAAAAAGAACAAATAAAAATTTTTTAAGAACTCATTTATAAAACAGGAGCAAATATACTTTCTAGTTCATTCAATGAAGTCATCATTATTTTGACACTGAAACCAGGGGAAAAAATTTACAGGAAAAGAAAATTAAACACCATTGTCCTTCATGAACATAGGCATAAAAATTGTCAACAAAATACCAAAGTTCCAGGCATGATGATATATGCCTGTAATACCTGCTAGTGGGAAGCTGCGGCAGGAAGGTCAGGAGTATAAGACTCACCTAGACAGCTTTGCAATACAGTCTCAAAATAAAATAAAAAGGGCTGGGATGGGGCTCAGTGACAAATTACCTGCCTACCATATGTGAGACCTTGGGTTCAAGTCCCAATAATGAAAAAATATTAATATGCAAATTAAAATGAGCAATATATAGAAAGACTAATACATCATAACTGAGTGAGGTTTATCTTAGGCATGCAAACAGTTAAACATTTTTTAGCAAATCACTGTATTAATTCACTATACTGTCAAATTGAAGAAGAAAAGCAATAAAAGCAGAAAAAGCATTTGATAAAAATTTACTACCCATTCATTTAAAAAGAAAACCCACAATAAATTATGAACACAAGAAACTTCTTTGACCTGATGATAGGCATCTAGAAACAATTTATAGACATTGCCTAACATAAATAATGATAAAAGACCAAATTTTTTCTCCCCTAAGATCAAGAACAAAGCAAAAAATCTTCACTCTCACCATTCTCACCACTGTAGTAAGGAAAGGTAAAGAAATAAAAGGTACAGAGATTGAAAAGGAAGAAATGGAATTACTTCTATCTGCAGATTACATGATTAGTATGGAGAAAAACCCAGAGATTCTACAAAAGAGATACTAGAACTCAAATGAGTTCAGCACAATTATAAGATAAAATACAAATATACAAAAACAATTGTTTTAATAGTAAAAAAAAAAAAAAAAACTATTGGTTCTTTAACAAATGACCATTTAAAATAGTAACAAGACCACAAAATATTTAAACATAATTTATGCTGTATCTGTATGCTGAAACTACAAAATGCTGGTATAAAAATATTCAAACTTATAACAATGTCAAATTGTTCCAAATTTACAAATTTATACTCCCATTTACAATATAGAGACTTCATTAAGTTAAATCCTTCCCAACACTTGTTTCTGACAGACTTCTGAATTTTCTTTCAATATGGGCTGAATGTGAAATAGTATGTCATTATGGTTTTAACTTGAATTAATTAACTTCCCTAATTATTAATGAGATCAAACCATATAAGTTTTCTCCTCAGATAAAGGCCTTTTTTTTTTTGTCTGTTTTTCAAATGAATTGATGACTTTTTCTTTTATTGATTCATAGTTAGTTACATATTCTGGATACAAAATTTTGTAGTTTTATGTATGTTATAAATATCTTCCCTTTTATTGCTTGCATCTTCATTTTCTTTGTGAGGATGTTTTCCAAAATGTATAGATTAACTATTCTTAGTCTTGTTTCCCAAATTTTCTGTTCCCACTAACTTTTCTATCAAGCAAAAAGAAAGATTTTTCCAATATAATTTTAACTTTGCAAAATTTCTCCTTATATTTCTTTCAATATTTGGTTTACAAATCTTAAAAACATATTAAGTATATGCAAATTTAAAATCATACCTTCCATTTAAACTGAAACTTTAAATGTAATGCTCTATTTCTGGGAATATTTGGCCAAAAAGTATATAATTATCTGATCTTGCCCTAGCCTCACTAAATACCTCTTTGTTAGTGTTTACAGTATGTTTTTAAAAATCATTACACAAGAGCCTTTATGAATACATATATATAAATAAAATGTATTATTAAACAGCATTGAGATAGATTTCTTTCAGTGTAGAATTACAAACTTTATTTTAGCTGGTCCAATTTTGACCATGTATATTTAATATAATTACTTTTACATTCTGCTTAAACATATCATCTTATTTATTGGTTTATATTCTCCCATACAGAAATATATTTTTTTCTATATATTCTCATTTCTTTTCAACAGATTTACTTTATTGTGGCAAAATTCACAGAACATAAAATATATCATTTTAATGATTTAAAGTGTGTAATTCCGGCGGGCCAAGATGGCGGACTAGAGGGCGGCTGCATTTCATGTTGCTCCAGGACGCAGGATTCAAAAGAGGAGATAGTGAGAGACTTGGGACCAACTCAAAGCCGCTGGGTGAGTCTCCCCTGTTGGGGAGTCGTCCCGGATGGGGCGGTAGCTCCGGAACGCAGGGAATTTGTGAAGTGGAGTTGCACGGCGAGATGCCCCTCCCCCCGCTGGAGCGGTAAACACGGACAACTGGGATCATCGTAGAGGAGGCAGCTCAGCACAGCGCCTGGACTCGAGCAACCACTGGGGCTCCGGGCAGCTGCCTGAGCTGCAGGGCGAGCTGTCTGGACCCAGAGCGACCACTTCTGAACACCGGGGGTTGCCCGGAGGAGGAGGAGAAGCCCGGCAGGTCGCTTGGTCTGGGAGTGACTGCATCAGAGCCGCGGGCGGTTGCCAGAGGAGGAGCTGCGTGGTGAACTGTTTGAACTCAGAGCGAGCGCTCCTGAACACCGGGGGGACTGCCCGGAGGAAGAGGGGGAGCACGCGGGGATGCTTGGTCTAGGAGTGACTGCATCAGAGTCACAGGCAGTTGCCAGAGGAGGAGCTGCGTGGTGAACTGTTTGAACTCAGAACAACTGCTCCAGAACACTGGTGGCCTGCCTGGAGGAGGAGAGTGGTGGGACGCTTGGTCTGGGAGTGACTGCATCAGGGCCGCAGGTGGTTGCCAGAGGAGGAGGCGAGTGGTGAGTTGATTGGACTAGAGGCGCCTGCTCCTGAACACCGGTGGCCGGCCTGGAGGAGGAGCGTGGTGAGTCGCTTGGTCTCGGAGTCACCGCTCCTGAACACCCGGGGGGCTACCCCGAGGAGGAGGAGGAGGAACGGAGCGGGTCACTTGGACTTGGAGTGACTGCCTGGGTCTGCGGGTGGTTGGCGGGAGGAGGAGACCCGAAGTGGGGTGTTTGGACTCCTGGTGACTGTGTCGGAGACCGGGCGGCTGTCCGGAGGAGGAGGGGTGTGTCGGGTCTCTGGGTCTTGGAGCTATTGTGCGGGGCTCCAGGTGGTGGCTCAGGGGAGGGGCTGCATAGCCAGGCTATTGGTGCAGAGCAGGGTCCCAGGAGCTAGGTGGCTTCTTGCTGGAGGAGCCGCACAGAGACACGCCTAGGAGCGGAGCAAAGTTTCCAGGGCGGCGGGCAGATTCTCTGGGAGAGGCAGCCTAAGGAGACTCACCTGTGAAGGGTGAGGCTCCCAGGCCCAGGACGTAGGTCCGGGCCCCTGGGATCGTTGCAGAGGAAGACAGTCCAGCCCAGGTGGTAGTTGTAGATTGAGGGGAACCTCTAGGAGGGCACCTGACCAGCGAGACGTCCCCACCGAGTGAGTCTTCCCGGCCTGGGGAGGTTCTCACACAGGGACGGTAAAACCAGAGACACAGGCACAAACAAGCCTTGCCTCAGCCCGCAGTCTAGTTCCTGATTGGATGACCATTGGTCAACAAGTGGAGGCACCTCTGCCCACTAGCAGGGAATATACGCCACCTGAGGGTCACCACCCCTAGAGAGGCAGCTTCTTCGTGGAGCTCTGCATTATCAACCTCCTCCAAGACTTCAGGCTACTGAAGGATAAGAGGGGATATACTAGCAATCTTCAGGGACATTATAAGTTGATAGAGGAAATCTGCAATATCTTAATGACCCACTGATTCCTGAACAATATGAGAAAACAAGGGAAGAAAATGCCCCAAACAAATCTAGATGCTACACCAATAAAATCCAACGACAGCATGGCAGAAGAAATGACAGAAAGGGAGTTCAGAATGTACGTAATTAAAATGATTAGGGAAGCAAACGATGAGATGGAAGAGCAAATGCAGGCATTGAATGATGAGATGAAAGAGCAAATGCAGGCATTGAACGATCGCACCAATCGACAGTTAACAGAGCAAATTCAGGAAGCAAAAGATCATTTCAATAAAGAGTTAGAGATATTGAAAAAAAACCAAACAGAAATCCTTGAAATGAAGGAAACAATAAACCAAATTAAGAACTCCATAGAAAGCATAACCAATAGGATAGAACACCTGGAAGACAGAACTTCAGATATTGAAGACAAAATATTTAACCTTGAAAACAAAGTTGAACAAACAGAGAAGATGGTGAGAAATCATGAACAGAATCTCCAAGAACTATGGGATATCATGAAAAGGCCAAATTTGAGAATTATTGGGATTGAGGAAGGCTTAGAGAAACAAACCAAAGGAATGAACAATCTATTTGAAGAAATAATATCAGAAAATTTCCCAAATCTGAAGAATGAAACGGAAAATCAAGTCCAAGAGGCTTATAGGACTCCAAATACACAAAATTACAACAGACCCACACCAAGGCACATTATAATGAAAATACCTAACATACAAAATAAAGACAGAATTTTAAAGGCTGTGAAAGAAAAGAACCAAATTACATTCAGGGGGAAGCCAATATGGATATCAGCAGATTTTTCAATCCAGACCCTAAAAGCTAGAAGGGCCTGGAACAACATTTTTCAAGCTCTGAAAGAAAATGGATGCCAACCAAGAATCTTATACCCAGCAAAACTTACCTTCAAATTTGACGATGAAATAAAATCATTCCATGATAAACAAAAACTAAAAGAATTTACAAAAAGAAAGCCAGCATTACAGAACATTCTCAGCAAAATATTTCATGAGGAAGAGACAAAAAACAAAGAAGCAAATCAGCAAAGGGAGGAATTATCCTAAAGGAACTGTCAAATAAAGGAGGAACCAAGATGTGTCAAAAATTTTAAATAGGAACCAAATGACTGGGAATACAAATCATATCTCAATAATAACCCTGAATGTTAATGGCCTGAATTCATCAATCAAAAGACATAGACTGGCAGATTGGATTAAAAAGAAAGATCCAACAATATGTTGCCTGCAAGAGACTCACCTCATAGAAAGAGATACCCATAGACTAAAGGTGAAAGGATGGGGGAAAACATACCATGCACATGGACTCAGCAAAAAAGCTGGAGTATCCATCCTCATTTCAGATAATGTGGACTTCAAGCCAATGTTAGTCAGAAGGGATAAAGAAGGACATTTCATACTGCTTAAGGGAAGCATAAATCAGCAAGATATAACAATCATAAACATCTATGCCCCAAACAGTGGCTCATCCATGTATGTTAAACAAATCCTTCTCAATTTTAGAAACCAAATAGACCATAACACAATAATACTAGGTGATTTTAACACGCCTCTTTCACCACTGGACAGATCTTCCAAACAAAAATTGAACAAAGAAACCATAGATCTCAATAACACAATCAATAATTTAGACTTAACAGACATTTATAGAATATACCATCCAACCAAGAGCGAATACACTTTCTTCTCAGCAGCACATGGATCCTTCTCTAAAATAGACCATATATTATGCCACAAAGCTAATGTCAGCAAATACAAGAAGATAGAGACACTACCTTGTATTCTATCAGATCATAATGGATTGAAGTTACAAATTAATGAAAGAGTAAAAAACAGAAACTACTCCAACACCTGGAGATTAAACAATATGCTACTATATGATGAATGGATAACAGAAGATATTAGGAAGGAAATTAAAAAATTCTTAGAGGTAAACGAGAACAAAGAAACATCATATCAAAATCTCTGGGACACTATGAAAGCAGTACTTAGAGGAAGATTTATTTCATGGAGCGCATTTAATAAAAGAAGTAAAACTCAAAAAATAAATGACCTAACACTACAGCTCAAAGCCCTAGAAAAAGAAGAACAAACCATCACCAAAAGTAGTAGAAGACAGGAAATAGTTAAACTGAGAGCTGAAATCAACGAAATTGAAACAAAAGAAACAATACAAAAAATTGACAAAATAAATAGTTGGTTCTTCAAAAAAATAAACAAAATTGATAAACCTTTAGCCACACTAACAAAGAGAAGATGAGAGAAAACCCAAATCACTAAAATTCGGAATGAACAAGGAAATATCACAACAGACACGACTGAAATACAAAACATAATTAGAAGCTATTTTGAAAATCTATACTCCAACAAAATAGAAAATTTCGAAGACATCAACAGGTTTCTAGAGACATATGAATTGCCCAAACTGAACGAGGAGGACATACACAATTTAAATAGACCAATCTCAAGTAATGAAATAGAAGAAGTCATCAAAAGCCTACCAACAAAGAAAAGTCCAGGACCAGATGGGTTCTCAGCCGAGTTCTACAAAACTTTTAAAGAAGAGCTCATTCCAATACTTCTCAAAGTATTCCAGAAAATAGAAGAGGAGGGAACTCTCCCAAACTCATTCTATGAAGCCAATATTACCCTGATTCCTAAACCAGACAGAGACACATCAAGGAAAGAAAATTTCAGACCAATATCCTTAATGAATATCAACGCAAAAATTCTAAACAAAATTTTAGCAAATCGCATACAAAAACATATTAAAAAGATAGTGCACCATGATCAAGTGGGTTTCATCCCAGGGATGCAAGGTTGGTTCAACATCAGGAAATCAATAAATGTCATTCACCATATCAATAGACTTAAAGTCAAGAATCACATGATTATTTCAATAGATGCAGAAAAAGCATTTGATAAAATACAGCACCCCTTCATGCTCAAAACACTAGAAAAAATAGGGATAGTGGGAACATTCCTTAACATTGTAAAGGCCATCTACGCTAAACCCATGGCTAATATCATTCTAAATGGTGAAAAACTGAAAGCATTCCCTCTAAAAACTGGAACAAGGCAGGGATGCCCTCTTTCACCACTTCTATTCAATATCGTCCTTGAAACTCTAGCCAGAGCAATTAGACAGACCAAAGAAATTAAAGGGATACGAATAGGAAAAGAAGAACTCAAACTATCCCTATTTGCTGATGATATGATGGTATACTTAGAGGAACCAGGAAATTCCACCAGAAAACTGTTAGATCTCATAAGTGAATTCAGTAAAGTAGCGGGATATAAGATCAATGCACATAAATCTAAGGCATTTTTATACATAAGCGATGAATCTTCAGAAAGAGAAATTAGGAAAACTACCCCATTCACAATAGCTTCGAAAAAAAATAAAGTATTTGGGAATCAATCTCACAAAAGAGGTGAAAGACCTCTACAATGAGAACTACAGAACACTAAAGAAAGAAATTCAAGAAAACCTTAGAAGATGGAAAGATCTCCCATGTTCTTGGATAGGAAGAATTAATATTGTCAAAATGGCCATAGTACCAAAAGTGCTATACAGATTCAATGCAATTCCAATTAAAATCCCAATGATGTACCTTACAGAAATAGAGCAAGCAATTATGAAATTCATCTGGAAGAATAAAAAACCCAGAATAGCTAAAGCAATCCTTGGCAGAAAGAGTGAAGCAGGGGGTATCGCAATGCCAGATCTTCAACTCTACTACAAAGCAATAGTAACAAAAACGGCATGGTATTGGTACCAAAATAGAAAGGTGGATCAATGGTACAGAATAGAGGACACGGACACAAACCCAAATAAATATAATTTTCTCATACTAGACAAAGGAGCCAAAAATATGCAATGGAGAAAAGATAGCCTCTTCAACAAATGGTGCTGGGAGAATTGGAAATCCATATGCAACAGAATGAAACTAAACCCATATCTCTCACCGTGCACGAAACTAAACTCAAAATGGATTAAGGATCTCGGAATCAGATCAGAGACCTTGCATCTTATAGAAGAAAAAGTAGGTCCAGAGCTTCAACATGTCGGCTTAGGGCCAGATTTCCTCAACAGGACTCCCATAGCACAAGAAATAAAAGCAAGAATTAATAACTGGGATAGATTCAAACTAAAAAGCTTTCTCTCAGCAAAGGAAACTATCAGCAATGCAAAGAAAGAGTCTACAGAGTGGGAGAAAATCTTTGCCAATCATACTTCAGATAGAGCGCTAATCTCCAGAATCTATAAAGAACTCAAAAAACTCTACACCAAGAATGTAAATAATCCAATTGGCAAATGGGCGAAAGAAATGAATAGACACTTCACAGAAGAAGATATACAAGCAATCAACAAACATATGGAAAAATGTTCAACATCTCTAGTAATAAGAGAAATGCAAATCAAAACCACCCTAAGATTCCATCTCACCCCAATTAGAATGGCGATTATCAAGAATACAAGCAACAACAGGTGTTGGCGAGGATGTGGGGAGAAAGGTACACTCTTACATTGCTGGTGGGGCTGCAAATTAGTGCAGCCACTCTGGAAAGCAGTGTGGAGATTCCTTAGAAAACTTGGAATGGAACCACCATTTGACCCAGCTATCCCACTCCTTGGCCTATACCCAAAGGACTTAAAATCAGCATATTACAGAGATACAGCCACATCAATGTTCATAGCTGCTCAGTTCACAATAGCCAGATTGTGGAACCAACCTAGATGTCCTTCAATTGATGAATGGATAAAGAAAATGTGGTATATATATACAATGGAGTATTACTCAGCCATAAAGAATGATAAAATTATGGCATTTGCAGGCAAATGGATGAAACTGGAGAATATCATGCTAAGTGAGATAAGCCAATCTCAAAAAACCAAAGGAAGAATGATATCGCTAATAAGTGGATGATGACACATAATGGGGGGTGGGAAGTGTTAGTGTTGGGGTTGGAGTTGGGTTTAGGGAGGGGGACAGGAATGGAGGAAGGAAGGACCGTATAGATGGAGGGGAGGGTTGGGAGGGGAGGGCGGGAAGGGAAAAAATAACATAATGAATCAAACAACAATGCCCTATGTAAATTTATGATTACACAAATGGTATGCCTTTACGCCATGTACAGACAGAGAAACAACATGTATCCCATTTGTTTAGAATAAAAAAAAAAAAAAAAAAAAAGAAATAAAGTGTATAATTCCATGGCATTTATTATATTTATGATGATATGTTTCCATAAGTTCCTGATTATTTCTCTATCATTATTTATAAACTCCTCTCTCAGCCCTTGGTAAGCACTAATTAATTTACTATCTTTAAGGATCTGTCTATTCTGGTTACCTCATATACATTATGTAATCTTTTGTATATGGTTTCTTTTATTTAGTAAAATGTTTTCAAAGTTCATGCATATTTCAACATGAATCTGAAGTTCATTCCTTTTTATGGCTGAATTATATTCATTTCACAGATATGCCTTTTGTTTATCCATTGATCAGTTGATGGGCATTTGTACTGTTTCCACCTTTTGACTATCAGGTATAGCTACTGTGAACACTCACATACAACTTTTGGTTTAAACCACTACTTTCAATTTTACATGATCCCAATTTAAATTTTTTTGACTATACAATGGTCCAAAAGTGACATGAATTTGACAGAAATCATACATCAAGTTTTGAATTTTAATCTTTCACGGGCTAGTGATACAATACTCTCTCCCAATGCTGGACAGTGGCAGCTAGCTACAGTTCCCAGTAAGTGACTCAACCAAGAGAGTAAACAACCAATACTCTCTTCCGTACTGTTTAGTCGGCTAGGTTTAATAAATGCATTTTCTTATTTACAACATTTTCATTTTATGATGGGTTTATTAGGACACCATTCCATGGTAAGTCAAGAAACATCTATATTGTGGATATATACCTAAAAGTGGAATTTCTAGGTCATAATGATAATTCAATTTCCCTTTTTTTGAGGAGCTATCAAATTATTTCCTATAGCAGATGTATTATTTTATGTTCTCACTGGCAATATATGAGCTTTCCAAAACTTGTTATTTTCTATTTATCATTGTGTTTTTAAAATTTTTAAATTTAAATTTATTTTTTAATTGATAAATACTTATGGGGTACCATGTGATGTTTTGATATATTTATACATTGTATAATATTTAAATCAGGGTAAATATATGTCTTCAAGTATCATTTCTTCATGGTAAAAACACTGAAAAGACTTTCTTCTAGCTTTGTGTTATATACAGTATTTTACATTCTCTATAGTCACCCTATTGTGCGATAGCATACCAGAATGTCTTCCTCCACACAATATGTTGGTACCCATTTATCAAATACCTTTTCCTCCAACATTCTCTTCTCAACCTCTGGTAACCACCATTCTACTCTCAACTTCTGGTAGATCAGATTTTAAGATTCCACATATGAGTGACATCATGTAATATTGTTTTTCTGTGAACAGTTTATTTCACTTAATGATCCCTAGTTCTAACCATAGTTCTAACAGGATTTCATAATTTTTGAAGGACACATGTACCACATTTTCTTTATCTATTTATCAGATAATAAACATTTAGGTAGTTTCCATTTCTTGGCTACTGTGAATACTGCAACAATGCACACAGGTCTGCAGATGTTTCAGCATACTGATTTCATTTCCTTTGCATATTTACCATGTAAGTGGATTGTTGGATATTTGATAGTCATATTTTTAATTTTTTGAGGCACCTCCATAGTGTTTTCCATATGGATGTATTCATTTATATTCCCAACAATAGTGTACAAGGGTTCCCTTTGCTCTACATCCTTGCCACACTTGTTATCTTTGTCTTCTCAATAATAGCCATTCTTACTGGAATATGTCATCTTATTGTGATTTTCCTTTGCATTTCACTGATGGTTAGTGTGTTGAACATTTTTTCATATACCTCTTGACCACTTCAATGTCTTCTTTTAAGAAATGTCTGTTTATGTTTATTTCCATTTTTAAATCAGGTTATTTGCTTTTTTTGCTATTGAGATTTTGAAGTTCCTTATATATTTTAAATATCAACCACTTGTCAGATTTATAGTTTGCAAAATTTTGCCTTATTCTGTAGGTTGTTCCTTAATTCTTTTGATTTTTTCTTTTGTTATACAGAAATTCATTAGTTTGATATAATCTCATTTTGTTTCCTATGTTTTTGGCATCTTGTTAGAGAAAAATATCCTGTCCATTCCAATGTCCTGAAAAGCTTTTTCTATTTATCTTCTATTAGTTTCAAAGTTTCAAATCTTACAATTTGATCTATGACTCATTATGACTTGCTTTTTTGTTAGGGAATCTCATTTCATTCTCATGCATGTGGTTATCTACTTTTCCCAACATGATTTATTGAAAAGACCATTCTTTATCCAGTGCATGTTGTTAGCCTCTTTGGTGAAAATCAGGTAATTACAGACATGCCAGTTTACTTCTGGACTTTCTTCTGTTCCATTGGTCTGTGTGTTTGTTGTTTTTGCCACCCAGTGTGCAGTTTTGATTACCATAGCTTTGTAGTATATTTTGAAGCTAGGTAAAATAATTTTTCCTGTTTGGTGTTTTGCTTATATTGTCTTGGCTATTTGGACATTTTTGTTTTCATTGTTGTTCCATATATATTTTAGAATTGTTTTTTCTAGTTGCATGAAGAATGTCATTGGTGTTTTGGTAGGGGTTGCATGCAAGGAATCTATAGATTGCTTTGTGTAGCATGGACAATAATATTGATTCTTCCAATCCATGAATATAGGGTGACTTTCTATTTTTTGTGTCTTCAATTCCTTTCATCAATATTTTATACTTTTCATCACAGAGGTCTTTCACCTTTGGTTAAGTTTATTCTTAGGTATTTTATTTTTTGTCGATTATACATGGGATTGCTTTCTTGATTTCTATTTCAGATATTTTGCCATTGGCATATAGCAACACTACTGACGTTGATTGTGTATCCTAAAACTCTGCAGAATTCATTTGTTCTAATAATTTTTGGTGAAGTTTTAGCAGTTTTCTCTACATAAGATCTCATGTCATTTATAAAGTGGTAATTTGACTTCCTATTTCCAATTTGAATGCCCTTTATTCTTTCTCTTGACTATTCTGGGTAGCACTGTCAATAACATGTTGAAAAACAGTGAATCCTGCTTTTCCCCCATTCAGTATAATTTTAGCTGTTGACTTATTTACATATGGACTTCATTATGTGGAAGTATATTCTTTTTATGACTAATACATAATTTGTTCAGCATTTTTATCATGAAGGTATGTTGAATTATATACTTTTTTGCATCTATTGAGATCATCCAGTTTTGTCCTTTATTATGTTGATGTGGCATATTATGATTTGTGTATGCTGAACCATCCTTGCATACCTGGCATGAATCCCATTAGACCATGGCGAATAATCTTTTCAACACGCTGTTGGATTTTATTTTAGTGTTTATTTTTCTATCTGTGTTCATCAAGGATATTGGCCTGCAGCTTTTGTTGTGTCCTTGTATGGTTTTGGCCTCAGAGTAATTCTGGCCTCATAAAAAGAGGCTAGCAAAATTCTGTGCAATTTTTTAAGAATATTTAAGAAGAAATGGAATTAGTTCTCATTTTTAATGCTTTGTAGAAAGAATAGTAAAGCTATCAGGTCCTTAACTTTTTTTAGATGAAAGAATTTTAATTACTGTTTCCATCTTATAGTCATTAGGTCTACTTAGGCATTCTATTTCTTCATGACTCAATCTGGTAACATGGATGTGTACAGGAATTTGTTCATTTCCTCTTTTTCAGACTAGATTTCCCCTTCTATTTCTAGTTTGCTGAGTAGTTTTACCATGCATAGATACTAATTTTTTAATATCTAATTCTCATTTTATGAGAGATTTCTCAAATTTATTAACTCAATGTAGTGAGTTGTATTGATTGATTTTCTCAACATTAAATCAGTGTGGCATTCCTGGAATAAAGCCAAATTTATTCTGAAATATACATATTTTTATAAATCAATAAATTCTATTGCCTAGCATGCAGGATTTATGTTTATACTCATGAGAGAGATTGCTAACAAATTTCCTTTCATGTGATGTCTTTTACCAAGTTTGGCATCAAACATATGATGACCTTGAAGAAGAGTTGGGAAATGTTTCCTTTTTCCATTCTCTGGAAGATTTCATGAATGATTGACAGGGTTTTTTTTTTCTTAAATATGCAAATGCATTCCTTGTGGAAATTTTTATATTTTTGATTCAATTATTTTAATAGACCTAAGATTTAGATTTTCTATTTCTTATAGTACCAGTTTTATCCCCTTTAAGAATTTTGTCTCTTAAATTGACTAGTATGTTGGTCATAAATACACTCTTACCTTTCAATTGATGGTGTGTTTTTAGTGATATCCTCCTTTTTATTCCTGAAATTAACATTTGGTTTCTTTTATTTTTCTTTCTCATCCTAGAAAAATCTTCATTAACTTTATCATTTATCTTCATAAATCAATTTTAGCATTCTTGAGCCTTGCTATTTTACATTTGATTTCTATTTCATTGATTTCTGTTCTTAATTTACTTTTATTTTTACATTTCATTACTTTGCCATTTTTTAACTTGAGATAGACAATTCAATTTTAGTCCTTTTATTAATATAAACAAGTACATACACAGTTATGGTTATAAGTTTATCTCTAACCATAGTCTTAAATGCATCCAAATTTAATGATATATTGTATATAACTATATTTCAGTTGGAGACATTTAAATGCTTTCCATTGTGATTTCTTCATTAATCCTTGAGATGGGGGTAAATCACTTGATTTCCAAAAACTGTGCATTTTCTTTGTATATTTTTGCCATTTGTTTCTAAGTTCAATTCCAATTTATATATGATTACAATTCTTTGACATTAATTGACACTTGTGTTATGGCCCAGCATAGTCAATTTTGGTGAGTGACCCATGTGTGCTTGAAAAGAATGCACAAATGTATAGTGCAACATCCTAAACACATTAGGTTAAGTTTATTAATTATGATGTTAAAAACTTTATCATTGTGGATTTTTTTTCTGATTTTTAAAACACTACCAGAGAGGGGTTTGCAAATTTCCCTAATTTATTGCAGTTTTGTTTTTATTTTCTATCAATTTTTTTTTTTACATTATGTATTTTTTTGGCTCTGTTCTCAGCATCCTAGTAGATTCACCCTTTTTTTATTTTGCAAGAGATTCACATTTTTATTCACCTGTTTACTTTTCAAACTGTTTCTTTAAAGTTTATGTTGGTAGGCTGAATTCTAAGATATTTCCCCAAATTCTTTCCTCTTAGAATACACATTCTATATTATCTCTGGGGATAAGAATATATTAGGGAATACATCAGTCCCTAGGTTTTGATGACTTTATGAAAGGAAGACTATCTGTACGAATCTGACATAATTACTTGAATTCTGTGGAATATAAATTTAAAGGTCAAAGATAGAGGAATCTGATATTTGAAGCAGTAGAATCCCTAGATATGTAGTTGCTGGCTTCCAGGTGGAGGGGGAAATGTGGTAAGGAATGCAGGTAGTTTCTAGAAGCCAAGAATAGCATTATTAATAGCCAATAAGGAAATGAGGACCTCAGTCCTATAAACCTAAGAAACTAAATTGTATCTAGAAGAGAATGAGTTTGGAAGTAGATTTTCCCTTAGAGCTTCTGGTTGCCAGCTTAGCCTGGCTGACCTTCTGATATCAGTCTCATGGTAACTTGACAAACAAACAGTACAGTCACACAGTGCCATATATGCCTATGGAACTGTGAGCTAATAAATAAATGTTAAGTTGCTAAAGTTTACAGTGATTAATTATATAGAAATGGAAAACTATGGAACATTTTATCTGTGATAAGTTATATCAACCCTTTCAATTATTTATATGGTATATTTTCAAACCATTAACTTTCAGATTTCTGTATACACATATTTGTCTCCTGCAAATGGTTTAGAGGTAGGCTTAATTTTTTATTCAGGCTAATAGTTTTTCTCTTATAAATGGAGAAGTCAGTGGAATTATATTTACCACTGATATGTTTGGATTTAAATGTACTAATCTCACAATAATATTCTAATAATCTAACCTACTGTGTCTGATATTTCAATATTTATATTTTATATAACTATGTGAATTATCCATTATGATTTTTAATAATATATCCCATGCTACTCTTTTAGTGGTTACCACAGATATTATAAGAAGTGTTGTTTTGATACCTTTATTTATTTTATGTGGTGCAAAATTTATCCTTAAGTAATTCAAAATTCAAATTAAATTAGCACTTTCATACCTTCCCAAATGCTATGATTTGGATTGGTGACCCTCAAAGGCCCAAGTATTAAAGGCTTGGTTCTCATTGATTTTAGGGCCTGAACTGAAAAATTAGGAATGAGTCTTATTGGTTTGCCTTTAAATTTGACATGATGTTTCTCTCTTTAAGCTTTTAATATTCTTTCCTTATTTTCTATGTTAGGCATTTTGATTATTCTAAGTCTTAGAAGGCTTCTCATTTGAAGAGGTCTATTTGGGGTCCTATAAGCCTCCTCTATGTGGAAGTCTATCTAATTTCTGATATGGGGAAAGTTTTCTGTAACCATCTTAAATATTCTTAATGCCTTTAGCTTGTATCTCCTTATTCTCTTCTATACCAATGTTTCTCAAATTTGGTCTTTTAATGTTGTCCCAGAGTTCTTGCATATTCTAATCATGTTATATCATTTTTCCCTTTATTGTGTTCTGTGTACACAAGATCACATACCCTGTCTTCAAGGCCTAACATTATGTCTAAAATGGCTGAAGTTCTATTTTATATGCAATGTAACCTATTAGTGATGTTTTTAAATGAATTTTAAATTTGATCATGTCTTTCATTACTAGGAGTTCTGATTGATTTCTTTTAACCGTTTCTATTTCTTTTTTGACATGGTCCTTCATCTCCTGTACTGTATTTATTCTCTTAATTCCTTCCTTAGGTCTTCTTTTAGTTCTTTGAATATTTTAATAATCAGTTTTTGTAATCTTTGAGAGTTTGCCAACATTAATATCAATATGATCCTTTGTTGGGGTATGTGAATTTGGGGGAAGGAGATTTGTTTACCTATTTCCTCACAGTTTCAGAGGTCTTGAACTTGTGATTCAGTTAAGATGGATTCCCCTTCTTCTTTATTATGTATGTCTTTTTGTGTGCAATTAGCTCATTTGTTATGAACTTTTCTCTGTTTTTGGATGCATGAGTAGATACCAAGGTGTAGGACCTGAGGTCCCTCTATGATTGTTTCTCTTTGGGTCCTTGTTGTTGGTTTGGGACTTTTGTCTCAACTCTTTGAATTGGAACAAAGTCAGAGCTCAGGGTGGGGTTAGATTTTGTGTAGGGTGAGATATATTGTTGCTTGGTTGAAATGTATTTCTCAGCTGCAGAATCTCTACTCTTTGATCTTAAAGAGTCCCCATGTCTTTTCAGCCCCTCTTTCCGGGAGAGGAGAGCCAGGAGTGACACTAATGTCAGCAACATGTATTAGATTTAAAATAAATGTCTGCATCTATAACACTATAACACTTTTACACCTATAACACTAATCACCACCTATATAGGAATGATGGGGTCAGTACCAACATTAAAAAAACATGAACTAGATCAGCATTTGAGTGCAGGTGTCTACTATGTAGTCCACTATATTACTAGTCACAACTACTTGAATGGGGTAGGAATTACATAGTCTAATTAGTGTGGGTTTTTGATTCTTAGATTCTTTGCATTAAAGTGTAGTTGAAGATTGAGTGTTGTTAATTTGTGTAGGGAGCAATGTGTGTTGTGTTTTGGTTGAGCTTAGTTCAGCAGAGAATCTCTACTCTGTAAAGTTTTAGTGTCTTTCTTCTTTGTTTATTGTAACCAAATTTCTGAGTCTCTAACATACTTTAAAAGTAATCCTCCTGCCACAGAGCAACCTGGAATGCAGACTTCCTCTACTCTGCCATTATTATGGTTTGAATGTAATATGTCCCCCAAGAGCTCATGTGTGAGACAATGCAAGAAGGTTTAGAGGACAAATGATTGGGTTATGAGAGTTTTAACTATGGGTAGGATGTGTCTGGAGGAGGTGAGTCATTCCTTTGGGGAATATATTTTGTACCTGGCAAGTGGAGTCTCTCTCTGCTTTCTGATCATCATGTGCGTTGCTTCCCTCCGCCATGCCCTGTCTCCCATGTTGTCACCACTGATACCACAAAAGACAGGTTTTGTCCTGTGGAGTTGAAAGTTCCATCTCTGTACTCTGCTTTCTCTAACAACCTGGGGAAGCTGGAGCACTTCATTACAACCTGATGAGGGTGAAATTCTAGGTTTCCCACTTGGCCTTTCCTTAGGTAGGATGTGGTAGATTTGTGTTTATATGTGTGTTTTTGTATTGTTTGTCAAGAGAAATTATTTTTGTAAAAGTTCTGTGTCTTGATACTGTTCCACTTTCCATATCCCTTGGTTAAAGAGTGCTGGCTTTCATTTCTTTCTTTGATGTCTGTGCACATTCACAGTTCCATATTACCAGTTTCTTTAGTTCCACTTATGGCATAGGAGACAGAAAAAAGACCCAAGGAATTTACTAACACACTAGTCTTTAGGACTTGGATGCCTTAGCCAGTTTGATTTCACTCTGTGTTTTCCTAGTTGTTTTAAGTTTGGCTTACATAAAACGTACAGGCATTTC
Source organism: Sciurus carolinensis (assembly GCF_902686445.1). Taxonomy (NCBI): domain Eukaryota; kingdom Metazoa; phylum Chordata; class Mammalia; order Rodentia; family Sciuridae; genus Sciurus; species Sciurus carolinensis. Next base: position 72,048,114 of record NC_062221.1, read on the forward strand.
AAATTGTAGTTAGTGGGAAAAGTACATTTCTATTGACAGAACTCCTTATCTTCTAGATTTCATCTTTATCTTTAGCTGTATCTCTCTTTTCACTCCTAATATTAGAACATGAAGTAGGTTACTATATAAAGCAAGAATATCTGCGGTGGTGCCACTGGTTGTAAAGTACTTATTTTTTCCATGTTTTTATTGGTGCATTATGATCATACATAATAATGGAATTTCATGTTACATATTTATACATGTGCATTATGTAACAATATAATTTGGTCTATATCACTCTCCAGCATTCCTCTTGTCCCTCCCTCCCTCCTGCCCTCTGGATCCTTTCCTCTCTTCTACTAACTTTGATTTTTCTGAGATCACACCCATCTCTTTTTTTTCCTTTATCCTCTCTACCTTTCACATACAAGAGAAACCATAAAATCCTTATCTTTCTGTATTTCGCTTATTTCATGTAACACAGTGCCCTCAAATTCCATTTTCCTGCAAATAACATAATTTCATTCTTTATGGCTGACTAAAACTCTCTGCAGATTTTTTTTTTTTTTTTTTGAGACAAAGGAAAATGTTTTATGGCTTTACGAGCTAAGAAGAAACACAGGGTACTCCTGTCCCAGAGCCTATGATTCTCTCTCCAGATTTTTGTTTATTTTTATATATATATATTTATATATATATATTTAAAATGATATATATAATATATGATACATACAAATATATCACATTTTCTTTTTCCATTCATCCACTAATGAACACCTAGGCTAGTTCCATCATTTGACTATTGTGAATTCTCCTGCTACAAACTTGGGTATGCATGTATCATGTGATTTTAATTCTTTAGGATAAAGACTGAGAAGTGGTATGGCTAGGTCATAGGGTGATTCTATTCCTAGTCTTTTGAGAAACCGTTATACTTATTACCATACTGGCTATACTAATTTACAATCCCACCAACATCGTAAAAGTTGAAGCACACTTTAAGTAACTATTTGATAGGGAATATAAAGCAGTGATTCCTGGACTTAACAGGAATTAAGAAATGTGGATAAGGACCTTTTGAATGTAAATATTCTATGGTTCCCAGTGGAAATCTTCCCTGACAGATCTCTCATGATATTCACCCTTTTGACTTTCTTTTGCTGGTATAATCTATACTTAGTTTTTGTTTTTTTTTTGTAGTAATTCTGTTTCTAGTAGTTTGATTCTCTCTTCCATTGTGATTAAAATTTTTCATTTGAAGCTATATCTTATATATTTACTTTAAAAAAACTATTAGTCTGCATACAGCACAATTACCCAAATGGGTCAAGACTCAGAAAATATCTTTTTGTTAATAAACTGACAACTCATATAACATTTTACTTACCCAGTAACAATAATTTCTGGATATGTTTGTGCTCCAAGGTTCCAAGCTCCTCCACTGATTGGCCACTCCTAAATAAATTGTCCAGGAAGAATACATAAATTTTATATTTTAGTTTTAATGACTTAGAAACTTACAATGAAAATATTTTTAAAGGCTTAACATTAAATTGCTATAAAATATTAAAGGACGAGATGTGAAGTTACCTTTTAATTATTTCATTGAACAAACACCTCTCTAAATGCACAATTCTATTTCCTTTAAAAATATATTTTAGTCAATATTACCATTCATATAAACAAAACAAAGAAGTATTTTTAATTGTACAAATAAAATGTTGCTATATGAGCCATATAGTCTATATGCCACCAATGTTTTGGGGTGCATTTCAACAGAATACTCTATAAGTAGTGCCTCTTGGAGTTGTCCATCCCAATAGACCTGGGCAAGTAACAGAAAGCATAATAGATAGTCTGTGACAACTGCAAATATTTGCATCTTGTAGAAAATATATCAAAAGGACTTTTAGAATGCTACTAACAAATGACTTTAAATAATTATCTTTATCAGTGATTATTTAATAAATGATTAGGAAGAGATGACACAAATTTCTAAAAACATAATCCATCTAAAATAATTAAAGGTTAAATATTTTGATTTTAATGTTAAATGTTAATAAATACATTAATATATGAACATGTTAATTAATATATGAATATGTCAATATATTAATATGGTTATAAATTAATATACCTTTATATGTAATTATATACTTAGTCTATAAGAAATTTCTATTCATGTAGACTTCAAACTATGTAAAATTCAGAAAATGTGGACTTCAGAAATTATATCACTGACAGATGCTAGCTTCTGATTTCAAAAGATTTTAGTTTAAGTCCTCTTGTATGGAAAGTCAGAAAATAATATAATAGGAAAAAGTATGTTGAAATGATATGAATATAAGAAATTGTTTATAATTTCTATTTTTACCTTATTACTGTAGCCTTGTTTTTTATGCTTGACTCCAATAGAATACAGTACTAAAATCAAGTCTGGAGGACAATCAGCAAAATATGCTGTGCATGTAACTGGTGATTCATGAATGTCCATGGGATATGGATTTTCAAAGATAGGAAAACTAACAGATAAAGAAAATATGTTAGTGTCATTTTACAAAGATAAAAACTACAAAATAATTTTCATAAAGCAAGCTCTAAATCTAAAGATTAATTAAAATTTTCCCTTGTTTTCTCATATTATAAAACAATAATTACATAAATAGAATGCCTTTTTAAAGTCATCTATAAAATGCAATATTAATACTAGTAGAAAAGTACTCAAATTCATTTTCTTCCCAGAAGCCAATATTCCACAGTGCCATATCTTTGATAATACAAATAAAACAATTAAACAGAATATATGCAAAAAGCTCACTCAACTTATTAAAAATCATAATGAATGGATAATTCACATAGTTATATAAAATACTCTTAAATATTGAAATATCAGTAATTTTTTATATTTTCTAAAGGGAGGTTATAAATAGGCAAATTTTTAATTTTTTGAAGGAGTAATTAAATGATGTGCATAGTGGTAGGTGTTTGTGTGAATGTTTTAAAGATCATTTCCCAAGTAACAGAACTGGAATGAAGACTTATGGATGCAACAAATGTCCTCAAGCCTACTGTAATTTTAAAAAGGGCATGAATACAGAATAAAATAAAAATGTTTGTAGCCATAATGTATTCAGAACATTTCATGCACCAGGCAGGCACTGTACAACATGAAATGAGTAGTAATCTATGCTACCTCTGTTCAAAGTCTGTCATCACACGACTTCTGATTTAATATTATTATTGGGGGAGGTGAATGTTAAAAATAATTTTCTCATGATATTATTAGTAACTTAACTAGGAATTTAGTCCAATCATCAAAGAATATAGTAAGTGTATGAATATGTGTTTGTATGTATGATAGGGAGTGTGTTGACAGGAATTTTCTTTCTTCCACTCTGAAAAGCTGCAAAGGTATGCTATTCCAGATAAATAAAGTAGTATATACAAAATAAAGTAGAAAGGAGTTAGACACAATAAAGGATAAGTAGGCTAAACTAGATAGATTAAAATTCTGTTTCAAACTATAAATTATTCATATTTCTGAGATTGAAGAATTAGACGTAAAATGAGTGATCAACTATCATCCAGACTTACACCTTACAATTTGATAATAACAAGAGGTAACAATAATAGTCTCCTGGCAAGGTACTGAAGTGAGAAACAAAAATTTACTATAGCTTTTTAGATGCAAAAGTGAAAACAATGCTGTGGAAAAGAAAATAAAGATACGAAAACAAGAATTTGTACACCCTAATTTTCTCCTTCATGTTGAAAATTAAATGCTAAGAAAGAGATCTGAAAAGGATTCCAAAGTTACAACTTGTTTCAACATTCAACATATCTACTTGAAGGGAAAGAAAATATATAGAGTTTGAACATGTTTAATTTCATGTAACAGTGAATGAAATGGGAATGTTGCATAAGTCACATGGTGCTGAAAAAGCAAAAGTCAACTCAAAATGAATCAAATACTTAAGCACTGACCCCCTAATATGACCCAGCTATCCTATTCCTCAGTATTCATCTGAAAGAACTAAACACAGGTTCATCAATGTTTATGGCAGCTTCATTTACGAAAGCCAAGTTACGGAACCAGCTTAATTGCCTGTCAATAGATGAATGGGTAAAGAAAATGTGATATGTGTATATATACACACACACACACACACACACACACACACAGCAATAAAGAAGAATAAAATTATGCTATTTTCTGGCAAATGGATGAAACTAGAGAACATCATGCTAAGTGATATAAGCTAGAAACAGAAAATCAAGAGTTGAATGCTTTCACACATATGTGGAAGTGAGATCAAAATAAGAAAAAAAATGTGTGTGAATCCCATGAAAGTGGAAGGGATATCAGTGGAAAAGAAGGGAACTGATGGAGAGGAAGGAGGGATAGGAAAAGGAAGGAATGATAAAATGAAACTGACTAAATTATGCTATGTACATATGTGAATATACCACAGTGGATTTCATCTTTATGTATATCTACAAAGCAATAATTTTGAAAAAACTATAAAAGAAGGAAGACCAGTAGGGTAAAGAAGGGGTAGAAGGAAAGGAGGAAAGGAGAAGTTCTAGGGACTGAAATGGAGCAAATTATATTCCGTGCATGCATGACTACATCAAATTGAACCTCAATATTATGTAATGTACTAATAAAACATTTTAAAATTAAGTAAAAAAAGAAAAAATTGTGCTAAAAAGTAAAATGTTAGATGAAACTTGTAAACAAAATGTAAATTCATATAAAGAAATGAGAATCATAACACATGTACAGCAACTTTCATGTTACAATATCTTGCCACAATGAAAAAATTTTAATGAATAGAATGAAGAAGCAGAATATTAAAGATAAGCATAGCCAGGCATGGTGGCACATGCTTGTAATCCCAGTGGCGTGGGAGGCTATAGCAGGAGGATCACAAGTTCAAAGTCAGCCTCAGCAATTTAGCAAGGCCCTAAGCAACACAGCAGACTCTGTCTCTAAATAAAATATTATTTAAAAGGCTGGGTAAGTGGCTCAGTGGTTAAATACCTCTGGGTTCAATTCCTGGTACCAAAAAAAAAATATGTATATATATATAGTGGGTCTTGGAGGATACTAGACAAGGTATGAAGAACCAACAAATATGACACACAAAGAACTGAGCACCAAGGAGATCAGGAGAATATATTTTAATAAAACTTTAAAAGAAGAACTTGTTAGATGAAAAAACATAAATCCTTACATGTACATATAACTAATCAAGGTTAATGTTCATATGTAGGACTGCCAGACTTTACAGTTATGATGATCTTAGAATCAAAATCCTACATCTCATCCAAATTAGCATAAAAAAATTGGCTCTTATATTTACAAGCTCTGTTGAATAGAAAATTTAAACTAATTTATTTAAAAAAATTATTGAGAACCTAATTCCATGTGAGCATACAACCTCTCTTTCATGGGGCCTACAGTTTAGTAGGGAGATAATATTTAAATAACAAAGGGAAAATTGTATCTGTGTCAATATGAAATAAGGAATATGGGGGCTATGGAATAAGAGGATATTTGACCAAGATTTCTTTTTAATGAGGAAGTAACATATAAATTGAGATTCCTAAAACACTAGGAGAAAAAAGAAGAGAAGATTGTCCTAGGTAAATGAGAAAGAATATTCGAAAGTCTGCTGCAGATAAAAGGGATTAAAAATCAGTGGGTCTAGAAATATACATTGAGATAAAATAGTTTCATGCTTATCACCACTTATAATGAAAATGAATAGCCTAAGGACAATGTTCATCAATTTCAAGTCCACTGTCAAAATGGAGCTGGGAGCACCACTGTAACAGAAATATCCTATGTTTGTTTCAATTGCCTACAACATAATGTAAAAGAATAGAAAAGTAAAAGAAGGCCCCAATCCTCTATCTCCCCTGGTTATCACGTCATATTTCTTTAATCAGTTTTCCTCCAATCAACAGACTAACTGACACCTGTCTGTTAACATTTAGAAGGACTGTATAGAGGGAAAAGAGGGGTGGGAGGGGTGGGGGGGAAGGGAAAAAAAAATAATGAATCAAACATCATTGCCCTATGTAAACGTATGATTACACAAATGGTATGCCTTGACTCCATGTACAAATAGAAAAACAACATGTATCCCATTCGTATACAATAATAATAAAATAAATAAATAAATAAATAAATAACAATTGCAAGTTTTTGTAACGACTGCCTTTGCTTAATGAGATGGCAGAAATGTGATCCATTTTATGTACTGAATCTTCAAATGTTTCTGTCCCAATATCAGCCTCCTTAAGAATGTCTGGCAATTTCCTCAGTTTTCTTCTCGTTTAGTTTTGATCATTTAACCAAATCATATTTCTGTAATTTCGGCAAAACAATTTTCACATGAGGAAAACAATCTAAAGAATACTAAAAAGTCGATTACCTAAAATGTTGTTCTTCAATTTAATTGTAATGAAGAGAATTTTTAAATAGTTGGTATTAATCTATATGTAAATAACTTACTTGCTTTGTGTCAGATCAACTACAATGAGATCTTTCTCCAGAAGTACTACGACAGCATAGGGTTCTTGAAATTCTACAAGTAAAAATAAAAAATTTAAAAGTTTTCAGATAGCATTTATAAAAATTACCACAATTCCATTTTCTTTATCTCTTATACAAATGATTATTATTATTTAAATGATTTGAGAAGATCAAAATAAGAGCCAAAATAGCAGAGCACTTTTAAAAAGTATGTTGTTTTTCTCAAATTAAATGTTAACATTACTTTGAAGAACAAGAAAAAATGAGAAGCTTCGTACTATGGAGTTAAATACATTAGATAATTATGGAGTAGGGGTAGTAATGAGTTACATGAGGAGATGAGGCTATCACTTTCATTCACAAGTAATTATGCTATTCTTCATAACCTTAGTATTTTAGATCTGATATCATGCCGACAATAGAAGTGCTGAGGAAGCACTAACTCTGTTTCCATGAGATATGATACATATTTACCTCCCTATGAAAGTAATACTACTTGTGCTAAAGTTTACTTTTAAGGTGATTTAACACTAATGCTGCTAATATGAAAACGAAATGGAATTTAGAGTCAGGAAGACTGGGTTAAAGTATGATGCAGGACAGCACATACAGTTTGCTGTCATCTGTACAAAAGAAGAAATAATCTGTAATTAAACGAGTACACATATGCATAGATTATTTGGGGAAGAATAAGTAAATAAACTGGTAACATCAGCTGTCTCTGGAAGGGCAGTAAGAAACTTTTCATTATGTTTTGCTGTATACTATAGGCTTTCTTTTCTGGTACTTTGATAAATGGACTGTTTTAATACTGAAAAGTTTTAGATGGCCTACGATGTGCCTACGAATACATACATAGAAAAAGCAGAGAGTATGATAGTCTAAGATTTTAAGTTTCTAAACCTAACCTTCCCTCCCTTGTTCTTTTCCTTTTCCCTTTCTTCCTTCTTCCATTATGTTCCAGAAACTGTTTTAAGAACAAAGAATTTATGGAGAATGACTAACAAGGTACTTTTCCTCATGTAATTTATAGTCTAGAGATGTTTTCCAACCATCAACAAGTAAAGAAATAAAAAAAAAATTCTGGAATTATGTGTGCAATGAAAAAAAATAACAAGGGCATAACAATGACTTACATTCAGAGGAAGAGGGGTACTAATTTAGTTAGAGTCAAGAAAGACATTGCTTTCCATTTATAATAAAGGACTAAAGGAAAGTTATTGCACAAGAGTTATTTTCAATTTAAGGAAGAGGTATTTATAAACAAATTTTATGCTCATGATATTTGAGTCTCAATAGTTAGAACAGGTATTATTATTTTTTCCATTTTATGCTGAAAATAGATCCAAGAAGTTAAGAGTTTAACAACAAAGTTAGGCAAGCAGTAAATGATCAAGCTAAAACTTTAACACTAGTCTTCTGACTCCAAATTTCACCTCGTTTTCATCATATTAACAGTTTTTACTGCTAGTTTGAGAATTATTAAATCCAAATTCATAATCACTTGGCAGGAGTTTTGTTCAAAGGATTCAAGTCTTGGATGGGAAATTTAATACTGGAATATACAATCTTCACAGTCCCTCCAGATCGAGCAGCTATAGAACCCATTCAGGTTTATGTTTAAACTGACATGCATATGAGAGAAAACTAAAAAATAAACACAACAAAATCCCAAAATAGAGCTGGCACTTATTGGTGCTTGGTACTTGGGTATATATCTATGTGACAGAATGTAGTCTGTATACTGTTTGCTACTCAAACTGTTCTCAAATGGAACTTTCTTTTCCCTTGTCTATAGAATTTAAGTTTTTCAACGTTATTTCAGTATGTTTTGCTTTTCAGTTTGAAGAATAGCAGGGTTCCATATGACTAGTTATTATTTCTTTGCATTCTTTCTTTACTGGTCACAAAGTAAAGGCTACAAAAATAAAATAGCTGAGATGTTGGTATGTATGAACTGAAGTCATAAATAAATTATAATTTTAGATAATTACATTTGTTTCAGTTTACTGTGGTTTCTTTATAAATAAAGAAACAGCAGCAGAGATCTCAACATTATAGAAGTAACTTGTGTGCTATAATGACTAATGAACAAAAAATCTCTATGAGTCAAAAGTTGGGTTCAATTCTGTAAGTACTATTTACTAGGAGTTTGATCTTGGGCAAATTAGTTAATTTCTTTGACCCTCAATTCCTTTACCCAGGAAATGGCACAATAATAACTGAAGATTATATGTATATGAAGATGTTTATTGGAAATCCTGGCAAGAAATAAGTGCTAGCTTACAACTGTATTACTTCCTTTATTGGATTGGTTTATTTCTGACTTTAACCCTAGCCCTCAACATAGTGAAAGTGTTAATAACTTTGTTTAACCTATGCATGATATTTGTCATTATGCAGCTACAAAAAGACTGAAATTCTGAATTTCCTCATATGAAATAATTAAAAGTTTTAAGTGAAAAAGTATGCTGCAGAACAGTGCATAGAGTATGTTGTCATTTGTACAGATGTAATTAAATGAGCACATAAATACATAGATTATTTTGGGGAGAATAAGTAAGCAAAAAATTATTAACATCAGTTGTCTCTGGAAGGGCAGTGAGAAATCTTTCATTTATATTGCTGTGTATCATAGTTTTTCTTTACTGCCATTTTGATGTATTCATTATTTTAATATTTTAAAACACATTTTAAAAGTTAATAAGATATATTTATAATTCACTGGTAAAATTAAACTATTCCTAACCCCTGGCAAATGAAAGGTTCAATACTTATTACCAATTTTCTGAAAAGCAAAGATTTATACTTGTGGCTTAGATGTGACAGGCATGGTTACAGTACATTTATATTTTATTATATATCATTAGAACTTACCCTAACTTCTCTACTACTGTCCAGAAATGTAATGTTTGATTTTGCAACCACACAGTCTCAATTTCTATTATTGGCACATCTTCCTCAAGCCATTAACAGAAAGTATTTTCCCAACTTCAGTTTTTTGTCCTTTACTCTTTTTGCCTTTTCTTCCTATATTTCTTTGTTATTCAAATCCAAAGAACATTTAGATTCTGATGATTGAAGAAGACTTTTCTGTCCTCTAAACCACTACACTGACTCAGTCTTTCTCTCTTTTCAAAAACTATTACCATGCATGAAACCACTAATCTTAAAACATGTGGTTATCACTGGCTCATTTTTCAAGTCAGTCCCTAATCCAGTTGTTCACAAAATTCAGAGGATTTTCCATATTGAATTCCCTAGGTAGCATTTTAAACATATATTATTATTACAAAGTCTCTGGAATTGAAGACTTTAGTGTGTCTCTTCAAACCTACATACTCCTTTTGAGTAAATCTTACTAAAATTAATGCTTTCTTTCATTTTAGTATTTCTTCAAAATTCCTCATAGTTTCCTATTTCCAAAAATCTCTGAAACACTTTCAAGTTTTTTCTAAACTGTTCTCACACTAGCAAACTTCACGGTTTCTATAATGATTACTCAATATCCTTTGTAAGGTCATAAATCCTATTTTTCTGTGAAGCTTTCATGAATACTTCAGTTATAAACTATCCAGCCTATTCACTCACACATTATTAATGAATCATACAACTCAGCAACTAAGGTCTTACATTACTTCAATTCAGCAAGTCATAATTATGTCATTCATCAGATTTTATGCAACTTGACATCAGAGATCAAGTTTATATTTTATGTTTGTCCAACAAGTATTTGTAGTAGTGAGCCCATAGAAAGATTCAATAAGTATTTGTTGATTAATTAACACAGGTAATTTGTTCCTGGTAATTTTGGACATAAACTGCTACCTTGTTATTTATTCCATCTTTTAAATATGAAATTATTTAAAGAAATTAACACATTTAATAATGAAACAACATACATATCTTCATAATTTAAAAAGTATATTCATTTGACCTTCCAACTGGGGATAAAGTTATTATTCTCTTTCTATAAATGATAAGTGAAATGTAAAATGTCTTGCTCAATATCACATAATTAGTAAGTAGCTTAACTATACCATAAACCCAAATATTCTGTCCTCAAGTTCAGTGCTCTTTCCCCATACTTATATGTTCCCTCTTGAAAATGTAGTAATGTATACACATATTATGTTCTTTCAATAGTAAGTTCATATTTCCTTTTTGTTTTCATCTTGCTCATTTTTAGATAAATTAAAATATTTTATCACTATTAGATTTCATTATACAAGTTTGCATGGGTTTAGAATAGTTTTTAAGTTTCCAAAATCCTTTATACTCAGGTTGATAAAATATACATATATCTCTCCTTCTGAAGGTCATCTGACTAATCACTCTCAAAATTGAATAAATCACTAACCACACATCAGCAATCCTATAGTAATCATGTGCTGCAGTTGCATCTGAAGCAAAGCCAGATGTGAAACAGATGCAGCACCACCATAGTTACAGATCACTGATATCGGGTAAGTGCTTTAACTTTGATTGACTTTGGGATGGGATGGGTGGAGCTGGTCTAGGAGAGACTATTAGGAGACCTCAGTTTCCCCAAGTGATTTCACCCTGGACCCCTATCGGACCCTCCCAGCTCAGCTTCCACCATCCTTATCAAAGTTTAAAGCACTTACCTGATATTAGAACCTGAAACGCCAGCACTGCTGCACTACATCTGTCTTACTTCCAGTTTGTCAAGTAGGTACAATTGCAGAACCTGCTCCAGCACCTGTAGCTCACAGTGTACCACAGTGGATGTCTGCTGCCAAAACTGAAAATATTTAACCTTAATTTTGTTAGCAACTTCAATTCAAAAATGATTTTTTTAACATTAATAGTTTCATTTTAGTTACTTACCATTTGGATAGGGTGTTTCACATAAAGTTAGAAATTCAACAATAGGATGATCCATTTCAAGTACTGTAATTGCTTTTCCATGCATGATGGTTAAACTTGGTCTTCTGCAAGCTTTGTCATAGGACAGCCCACCAGAGAATATTATGAATGGTTCACTATATAGGGAAAAAAGTTAATGAGACTGAGAAGTCCTTTAAGACAACACAAAGTCAAAGGACTGAACTTTTAAAGAATAGGTTCACATTTTCCCTTTTCTGAATATATATTCTAACCACTAAAATAACTAATGGTTAAGCCTAAAGATGTTAGCATGGTGTTGGGGAAAGCCAGTGAGGGTGGAGATAAGTGGAAGTGCTCACTGACCCTCAAAGGAACACTTTTTGGTTCCCAAACTCTTTGTAACTACTGTTAGAATATTAGTTTTTATTAAACTATCCAGTAAATTAGTTGGCATCTGGATCCCTAAGGGATAAAACAAGACAAATACATAATGAAATGTGATAATGAAAAGCTCAGGATGGTAATGGGTGACAAGAAAATTCTGGATAATGGAGTCTCTATGGAGAAAAGCTTACAATAAAAAGATGGAGAAAGACATTGCTTAAGGAAAACATAGTTTACCAAAGATAATTATGATTTGTTCTCAACTTTACATATGGCCAGCCAGCTATATTTATCTTGCTCAAGTAACTTCAGACAAATCTTTTTTTCTATTAGTTTTCAAGATACAATTAGATACAATTATCTCTGTGGAGTACATGGTGCATGCCTGTAATCCCAGCAGCTTGGGAGGCTGAAGCAGGAGGATTAGAGGTTCAAGGCCAGGCTCAGCAACTTAGCGAGGCCCTAAGCAACTTATTGAGACTCTGTCTTAAAAATAAAAATAAAAAGAGCTGGGGATGTGACTCTGGTTAAGCACCCCTTAATTCAATCATCTCCGGTACCATCTCTTTTATTATTTTATAGCCAGCCTCCAGTTACCAAATGTTTGGTATGGTGCACCATACAAAATGGAAAAAAGAAGGAAAAATCTCATAATTTCTGGTTTAATAGATAGGATGGAAGTGAATTACTTAGGGAAGTATATTCTCAAAGAATTTGATACATTAGGAGTCTCTAGTTCTTTTCATAAATTTATTTGGAGAAGAATATTTTCAATTTGGTATTTATATTTTGAAAATATCAGTCAATATATTTTTCTTCTGATATATTTACTAAAGCTATATAGGTACTGATTTGAGAAAAGAAAAGTGAAAAATTCTGAGGCAATTTCACAATTTTCGGACAGCTATAATAGTTAACAATCATCTCAACATCACTCTATTATCTAATAGTAATTTCTATTTATGAAGAGCCCACCATGTAACCTTAACAAACTTAGGACATCATATGCCTTATGCCTTATTTCATGTAATCCTCATGAGCATCATGGTGAAATAAGTGCTGCTGTGAGGATAAAAGTTTTGAGTTAATCAAATTTTCAAGGTCACACAGATGTCTTACTCCAAAAACTAGATTTTAATCAGTGTTTTACACTGCTTTTATTTTAATTTATGAAACCCAAAGTGCCTTCTCTTCACTTGCATCCCTTTCTCCTTTTATCTGGAATCAAACTGTCATCCTTTAATTCCTATCTCTGACATCTTCCCAAGAAGAATTTCCCTCATAGTTCTCCTCCCCACTACCCTCAAGGCTTTGATGTTAGGTTCCCTTTTACTGTGCTCCCAGAGCATTTTCTATAAATTACCTTACATGTCATTAAAAAAAAAAAACACTAATTTATGGCCTTGCCTCTGCTACAAGAACATAACAAATTCAAAAGCAGTCAGTAATTTCATTTTAGTACAACAAAATAAAGTACACAGTGCATGGAGCATACTAAAAACTTAAAAACTGTTATTTTAACTGAATTAAAATGAGTATTATTAAATACTTCATAGAAAGACATTTTTAAAAGGGCCTCTGAGCAACAAAATAAATGTCATAAGAGGTCCTGGATCATATATTTTGTCATGGACAACTGTCAGGTCTTCCCATGAACATCATTTTACAAGTTTGGCTTTCAACATTCTTAGTTTATAGAAAATAAAAGACCAAGTACTAGTAATAACAAGTTCAAAATTACAAGAAGTCCTCATAGTCCAATTCTGAAGGAGAAAATAATTTTAGAAACAAATATACAAATGAAAAAGAAAAAACAAAACTACAAGGTGTTGAGAATAATCTCCTTTACCTCAGTGTAACCCTTGAAGTATAACACTATACAAGTGATGTAAATAATATTGAACATGAAGACACAAGTTTAAATAATGATTACTGATTTCAGAAGAGAAGAATCCCAAGGTGGCAAATTGGAGGCACCCAGTAATCACATGGGTCTCCATGAAAAAGAGTGAAAACAAATGAAATGTAGTTTTTCAAAGAGATGGGGATTATAGAATAATAATGCAATTTAATACTAGAAAGACAGATTTGAAGAAACTCACAGATGTTGGATAATGGAATTGGGAGTGAAACAAAAGTCCCAGTACCAGTCACATGGAAACATGGTAGAGGAGTGTGCCCCTTCGGTAGCAGTAGAGGAAAAAAAGGGAGTCTTGCTGGACAACAATCTGTACCAGGCAGAAATACAGGCTCAACAAATAATATAAGATCCACATGGTGAACTGACTGAAGAAATCCTCTCCACTTCTCAGCCTGTACACAGTGCTCTAACTGATAACCATCTTAAAAAGGACTTGGGAATGATCATGTAGGAGAACAGAAAGTACTAGGCCAACTATCAGGGTCTGTGGAGTGAGTAGTTGAATGTGATAGTATGCAGGAACTAGAACCCTGGTTGGCAATCACAGCAAGGCTGCCACCGTGCACCCAAAACAGATCTTTGAGACTTCACAGCCTCTCTCTGCCCTTGGGAGATAGGGAAATGCCAGGAAACTGGTATTATCTCTGCCCTCTGAATGCAAGCTTCCAGAGATAAGCTCTAGGGAGTTCTCCATTCTGAAATGCTGCAGCATCTGCATCTACCCTGCTTTCAGAGTGCATAAGTCAAATAATGCCTGAGAAAATTTGTTTCTAAGTTACTCTAAATTCTACCCTAGCTCATTCAAACATGCAAGGTAGCTGAGAGATATACCAGCTACATATCATTCAGATGATTGGCAGGAATTTCCTTTGTTTTTGCAAAGGAAAGAAGGTATGAGGTGTTGATGGTGAATGACTCTCAGCCTTTGCTGTGTCCAAGGGGTACGTGTCCTAAGATGACACAGATATAAACTCTCATCAACACAGGCTGTGAGATTCTATTCTGGTCACTCATTCAAGCACACTGGCAGAGAGGACATTTTTATTTTTTATTAATGCTTTGTTGTTCTTGCTGTTTTGATTTTTAAGTCACTTTGTTTCTTTCTTTTGTTTCTTTACTCTTTTTTCCTCTTTTGTCATTTTTTAACTTTGCCACTGTTTTTTTCCCTTTAATTTGATTTTTAACTTTTTATTTTATTCCATGTTATTTTCCTCTTTCTTTTCAGTTGCTTATTGTTTTAGTGTTGATACTGGTCCTAGTTGATTTTTATTTTATTTCTTTTCCTGGTATTTTTTTCCTCTTTTTTCTTTGTAATGCTATGGATAAAGCCTGGCATGACAAGTGTAATAGATGGGTATTCTGCTGCCAAGCAGTAATCCCAGACAGCTGGGAAAACTATCCCTTGCTCCAGCCAACACAGTCCTACGTGAACTTTGGCAAATATTTAAAATCCCACTTCTGGACAACCCCCATAGCAACAGAACCTGTGATGTGTGATATCAGGGACCTCAGCATCAGTCATCCCCTGACCCTATCAGATCACACATTGCTCACAGGACTGGAGGTGAGCCCCAAAGCTATAAACCTGGTCTCTTTCAAAAAGAGCTGTTATCAACCTCTAGCTTGAGGTCCATCAATATAATCACTTTGAAGTAGCAGTCAATATCAACAGAGCCTGAAGAAACCTCCAAAACAACTGAAAAGGGTTTCCATTCCCACTGAAGGAGTAACCACAAAGGGTAAATCCGACATATGCTGCTATCTGCACCACATCCACTGGAACAACCACAGGAAATTTTTCTTGTGAGGCCTAAGAGGATGAGGGTCCTTTAGACTCTAACATGGTGCAAACCATGTCAAAACATACAAAGAAGCTATGGGGAAACTACAGTATGGATTACTGGAATTAAACTAAACACTACACAGTGAACCAATATTCAAAATTAGTAAGAGAAATCTGCTCACTAAGAAGGCTCTCACATAAAAGTAGACAAGATGCAAGTTCCAACAAAGGAGTAAATCTTGATACAGAAACAAAAGAAATACGAAAAATAAGGCAACATGACACCACCTAATATTCACAACTCTCTAATAACTAATCTCAAAGACATCAAAGTAGATGGAATGCTAGATAAAGAATTTTTTAATGATTTTTTAAAACAAATTCTAAGAACATACAAATAAACATCTAAATAAATTAAGAATGACAATAATGTGGGATATGAATGAACAAGTCTATAAAGATTTTCAAAAAGAACTAAGCAGAAACTCTGGAAATGAAAAATTCAATAACTCAGATTAAAAACAGTTGAAAGCATTATCAAGTGACTAGATCAAGAGAAGAATATTAGGCTTGAGGACATGATTGAGAAATGAGCACAGACAGTAATGAAAAAATAAGAAAAAATAAAGAGCACATAAAAGATGTTTGGGACATCATTAAAACACTAAATGTATGCATAGTTGGACTAGACATAGGAGACAAACTAGAGACATAAGAAATAGAAAACCTATTCTGATTAGACAAAAAAAAATTTTGGAAAATATCATTGACATCCAGGTACAGAAAGCAGTTAGAACCATAAATAGATACAAACTATCCATACTACATTATAAACTCCCAAAAGTACAGAACAAAGAAAGAATATTAAAATCTTCAAGAGAGAAGCACCAAGTCACAATGAAAAACAAACCCATCAGAATAGCAGCAGATTTCTGAGAAAAAAATTCTAAAGACCAGGAGAGTACAGCTATATTTCAAGTTCTAAAAGAAAGTAACTGCCAATCAAGATAACTATTCCTGGCAAAGATATCCTTCAGAATCAAAGAGAAATGAATACCTTCCATGATAAGCATAAACTAAGGGGATTCATGAATACCTAATAAGCTTAATTCTTAAATACTATAACCCAGAAGAGAAAGAAAAATAAAGACAATCATGACAGCATAGGAAAGAAAAGTCTCACTAGAAGAGGAGATAGCAAATGAGAATCAGGAGAGAATTAAACATCAGAAACCATCAATCCTCTAAGATGAATAAGAGGAAGAAATGAACACAGAATATTTTGAAGAAAAATAACAAAATATAGGAATAAGTACATATCTTTTAATAACAATCCTGAATGTAAAAGGTTTTAAATTTCCATTAAAAGTAGTAGATGAGATGATTGGATTAAAAAATATTGAATGATATGCTGCCTGCAAGAAACTCACCTCATGGGCAAAGATACATATAGTAAAAGTAGAAGGATGAAAATGATATTCCTAGTAAATGGAATCTGAAAGCAAGTAAGAGTAGCTATAGTCAGACAAAACAAACCTAAGCCAAAATTAGATGGAGACAAAGATCACTACATATTGATAAAGGGAAAACTTCATCAAAAAGACACAATAATTATAAATACAAATATACTGAACATTGGAATACCCAATGTTATAAAACAAACACTACTGGACAACAAAGGACAGATAGGTCCCCATACAATAACACTGGGTGATTTCAATACCTGACCTTCACCAATAGCTGAAGTATACAGGAAAAAAAAAGTCAGCAAAGAATCATCATAGTATAATTACACTGCAGATCAATAACAGAATGTTCCATCAAACAGAATTTTCTATCAAATATACACAAAATACATTTCTCATGAGCACATAGAACTTTTCCCTATATAGATCATCTATTAGGCCATAAATGAAATCTTAACGTAGTCAAAACAATGACATAATTTCTTGTATCTAATCAGATCATGATGATGGAATGAAACTAGAAAACAACATTTACAGAAACCACAGAAATTATATAAACACTTGGAGATTTAACAACACACTATCTGAGAAAACAGTGGTTCACTGAAGAAATCAGGGAGAAATTTAAAAATTCATAGAATCAAAAGAAAATAGAAACACAACATACCAGATCCTGTGGGATACAGTATAAGCAGCACTAAGGGAAGTTTACACATATGAATTCCTACATTAAAAAAAAAAAAAAAAGAGTTCAAGTAAATAACCTAATGATACAGCTCAAGGTCATAGAAAAACAAGAACATATTAAACCCCAAACCAGTAAAAGGAAAGAAATAATAAAGATCAGGGCAGAAATAAATGAAACAAAGACTAAAAGAACAATACAAATGATCAATGAAACAAAGAAACTGATTCTTTAAAAACATAAGCAAAATTTAAACACCCTCACCTAAACTAACCAAAAGAGAAGACCCAAATAAGTAAAATTACTGGTGAAAAAGAAGAAAATACAACTGATACCAGTGAAATTAACTGGATCACTAGGGAATATTTTGAAAAATTATATGACAACAAACTAGACAATGTAGAAGAAATGAACAAATTCTACCAAAATTGAATCAGGAAGATATTAAAAAAACCTATATAGATTGATAACTAGTAAACAGATTGAAGTAGCAATAGAAAGTCTCTAAATAAAGTAAAGCCCGTGATTGGATGGACATACTGCAGAATTGTATCAGACTTTTACAAAAGAACCAACATCAAGGTTCCTCAAACTATTTGTGAAATATAAGAAAGGAAGCCTTCCAAATTCAAGCTAGTACTACTGTGCTATATAAACATGGTAATGACACAACAAAAAAATATAGACTAATATCTTTGATGAACACAAATGTAAAAATCCTTAATAAAACACTTATAAATTGAATTAAACATTAAATACACTAGGATTCATTCCAGGGTTGCAAGGATGGCCTACAATATATAAATTAACAATACAGTATATGAAAAAAATCATGGATGAAGATTGTGTTATCAAAATAGATGCAATAAAAGCCACTGAAAAAATCCTCATTTCTTCATGACAAAAGTCTTGAACAAATTAGATTAAAAAGGAGCATATCTCGACATAATAAAGACTATGTACAATAAACCCATAGCCAATATCAAGCCAAATGTGTAAAAACTGAAAGCATTTCCTCTAAATTCAGGAACAATACAAGGGTGTTCACTCTAATCAATCTTATTCAATATAGTATAGTATAGTAGTTTTAGCAAGAAAAATTAGGGAAGAGAAAGAAATAAAGCCATAGAAACATGAAAGAAAGAAGTAAAATTATCCCTGTAGCTGATCATATGATTCTATACTTAGAAAACTCTAAGGATTTCATCAAAAGACCCTTGGAAGAACTGATAAACAAATTCAGTAAAGTAACAAGACACAAAATCAACAAATAGAAATCTGCATCTTTTCTATACACTAATAAGAAACTCACTGAGAAACAAACCAGGAAAGCAATCCCAATCAAAATAACCTCAAAAACTAAAAATACCTAGGTAGAAATAGACCTAATGAAGGAGGTGGAAGACATTTACTATTAAAATTGTGAAGCACACTGAAAAAAGAAACTAAAGAGCATAGAAGTTGAATAGACTTCTATATTTATGATTTTGAGAATTAAAATTATTAAAAGGCCATACTACCAAAAGTAAGATAAATTCAACACAATCTGAATCAAAATACCAGTGACATCCTTCACAGATCTAGAAAAAAATCCTAAAATTCACATGGAAGCACAAAAGACCCTAAGCACCAAAGCAATCCTGAACAAAAACAGGAATGCTTCATGTATCACAAGAACAGATTTCAAAATATACTGGAGTCAAAGGAACAAAAACAGCATGGTACTATTATAAAACAGACACCCAGATCAATGGAATAGAATAGGGGACCCAGAAATAAATTAAACATCTACAGACAACTGTTTCTAGACAAAGGTATTAAAAACATACACTGGAGAATGGACAATCTCTTAAATACAAGATAATGGGAAGACAGGACATCCAAATGCAGAGTATTTGACACCTGACCCATTTCTCTGACCCTATACAAAAAACTAATAGAAATGTATCAAAGGCCTTAATTTGAATTGAAACTACTAGAAGGAAAGGCAAAATATTTCAATATGGTGCATGTGATAAAAGCAAGAAATGACACATGGAATTGTATCAAATTAAAAAGCTTCTACACAGAAAAGTAAACAATAAACAGAGTGAAGAGAAAACCCACATAAAGGGAAAAAAATCTTTTGTCTGTTATTTATCTGACAGAGGTTTAATATACAGAGTATATGAAGAGCTCAAAAAAATTTAACACCAAAGAAGTAATCCAATAAAAAATTGGACAAATGATTTAAAAAGATATTTCTCAAAAGAAGTATAAATGGTCAATAAATATATGAAAAATACTCAATGTATTTAGGTATCAGGGATGTGCAAATCAACACAACACTGAAATTCCATCTCAATTGTCAGAATAGTTATTATAAACAAAAGAAAACAAATAAATACTGGCAAGGATGTGGGGATAAAGGAACACTTTATATGTACTGTTGGTGAGAATATAAATTAGCACAGAAATTGTGGAAAACTATATAGAAATACCTTAAAAAGAAATATAGAACCATTACTTGATCCAGCTATACAATTTCTTGATTTTTACCCAAAGGAAATGAAGTAAGTATACCAAAGGGACACCTAAATTCTCCCTTTTGATTGTGGCCCAGTTCACAATACCAAAAATATGGGCTTACCCTAGGTGCCTATCAACAGATGAAGGTATAACAAAATACTATATATAGATACATAATGAAATATTACTCAGCCATAAATAAAAATGAGGCTGGAGATATGACTCAGTTTGTAGAGTGCTTGCCCCACAAGCACAAGGCCCTGGGTTCAATCCCCTGCACGGCAAAAAAAAAAAAAGAATAATGAAATCATGACATTTGCAGGAAAGTGGATGGAAGGAGGATATCATATAAGCAAAATAATCTGAACACAGAAAGATGAGTAACACAGGTTTTCTCTCATAAAAAATATTGTGTGTGTATATATATATATACACATATATATGTGTGTATACATATGTATATGTGTGTTTGTATGTGTGTGTATAAATGACTTGGAAGTAGAGAGGGACTATGAGGGGAAGCAGATGAAAGGATGGGGGACAGGAGCAAGGGAAAGGAAACGTGGACATGACCAAAACACTATATATGCATTTATGGAAAAGAAAGTGAAACATACGAATATGTACAATAAATATATGTTATTTATAATAAAAAGGTAGAAGAAAAGAACATTTCCAATGTATTTTATATTATCACCTGTAATGATTAAATTTGGAATATTTTAATACCTTAGTTATATGGTATTAATATTTTATGCAAATAACATTAGTCTAAAAGACATGAATGTACAAAGTTACTGCTTCACATGATTATCTCAATAGATGCAGAAAACATTTGACAAAGTACAGCACATATTCATGTTTAAAGCAATAGAAAAACTAGGACGAGAAGGAAATTACTTCAACATTGCAAAGGCTACATATGACAAACCCAAGTCCAACAGTATTCCAAATGAGAAAAATGTGAAAGCATTTGCTCTAAAAACAGGATTAAGACAAGGATGCCCACTTTCATCACTGCTATTCAACATAGTACTTGAAACATAAGCCAGAGCAATTGGGCAAGAGAAGGAAATTAAACAGATCTGAATAGGAAAGCTCTAACTATCTTTTGCCAATGACACGATCCTATATTTAGAAGACTCAAAAAATTCCACCAGAGGACATCTAGAGCTTATAAGTAAATTCAGCAAAGCAGCAGAAGACAAAATCAACACCTATAAATCAATCATGTTCCTATGCTCCAATGATGAATCTGCTGGAAAAAAAAATAAGGAAAACTATTCCATTCACAATACCTCAAAAAATAAAATACTTGGGAATCAATCTAACAAAAGAGGTGAAGGACCTCTACATTGAAAATTACAGAACACTAAAGGAAGAAATTGAAGAACACCTTCAATTTGAAGGTGTTTCTTCTTCATTGAAGATGGACAGACCTTCAATATTTCTGGATAGGCAGAATTAATACTGTCAAAATGGCCATATTACCAAAAGCACTATACAGATTCAATGTAATTTCTATCAAATTCTAATGATGTTCTTCAAGAAATAGAAAGAGCAGTCAGAAAATTCGTTTTGAAAAATAAGAGGCCCAAAATAGCCAAAGCAAACCAGGAGGCATCACAATATCAGACTTCAAATTAAACTACAGAGTGGTGTACCAAAAACAGCATGGTACTGGCACAAAAACAGTCATGAAACCAATGGAACAGAAAAGAAGACACAGAGAAAAACCCACATAAATACAGTTATCTCATACTAGACAAAGGTGCCAAAAACATATGTTGAAGAAAAGATAGCATCTTTATCAAATGGTGCTGGGAAAACTGGAAATCCATATGTATTAGATTAAATTTATCCCCTATCTCTTACCCTGCACAAAACTCAACTCAAAGTGGATCAAAAAACTAGGAATTAGACCAGAAACCCAGCACCAGCTACTAGGAAATGTAGGCCCAACACACCAACAACACACCAACATGTTGGCTTAGGAAATGACTTCCTTAACAAGACTCCTAAAGTGCAAGAAGGAAAATTAAAAATCAATAAATGGGATAGTATTTATTGCTGCTGTATTAGTCAGGGTTCTCTAGAGGAACAGAATCAATAGGAAGTATGATTATAAAAGGGGGTTTATTAGATTGGCTTACACAACCAGAAGCTAGATAGTCCACAATGGCCGTTTGCAGCTGGAGAGCTGGAAGAACTAGCAGCTGTGCAGTCCGAGACACAGAAGTCACAGAACAAGAAAGATCAATGGTGCTACCCTAGTCTGAGACCAAGGCTTCTGGAAACTACGTGGAGAATCACTGGCAGAGTCTGCTTTGGAAGAATGAAGAAGCGAGTGTCCAATATCCTCAGATGATGGAGGCAGCAATCAAGAACCTGTTCAAGAAGAGTGGAGCTTGCATCTCCATCTGCTTCTTTGTTCTTCCAGCTTTTATTCCATCCTACTGGGCAGTGCTGCCCACGCTTAGGGAGGGGATCCACTGCAGTTCACTATTCCACATTCCAGTCATTCCTAGACACACCCTCATGGACACACCCAGAAGCCTCTTAATCACCAGTAATTCTTAATCCAATCAAGTTGACAATTCAAATTAACCATTACAGCATCAAATTAAAAAGCTTCTTCACAGCAATGGAAACAATCAAGAGCATACAGAGAGAGCCTACAAAGTGGGAGAAAATCTTTGCTACCTGCTCCTCAGATAGGGCATTAATCCAGGATATACAAAGAGCTCAAAAAACTTAACATCAAAATACAAATAACACAATCAATAAATGGGCAAAGGAACTAAACAGACACTTCTCAAAAGAACAAATACAATGGTCAACAAATATATTAAGAAATGTTCAACATCTCTAGCAATTCAAGAAATGCAAAGTAAAACCTCACTGAGATTCCATCTCACTCCAGTTAGGCAATTCAAGAATACAAGTAACAATAAGTGTTGGTGAGGGTGAGGGGAAAAATGTACACTCATACATTGTTGGTGAGACTGCAAATTGGTGCAACAGCTCTGGAAAGCAGTGTGGGGATTCCTCGGAAAACTTGAAATAAAATCACCATTTGACCTGTTATCCCACTCCTTGGGTATATACCCGAAGGACCTAAAATCAGCATACTACAGTGATGCAGCCACATCAATGTTTATAGCATCTCAAATCACAATAGCTAAGCTATGGAACCAACTTAGGTGCCTTTCAACAGATGAATGGATAAAGAAAATGTGGTATATGTACACAATGGAATATTACTCAGCCATAAAGAAGAATGAAATTACGGCATTTGCCAGTAAATGGATAGAACTGGAGACTATCATGCTAAGTGAAATAAGTCAATCCCAAAAAACCAAAGGCTGAATGTTCTCTCTGATATGTGGATGCTAACACACAATAAGGGAGGGGTAAGGAAGAACAGAAGTTCAGTGGATTGACAAAGGGAAAGAAAGCAAAGGAGGTGAATAGGAATAGGAAAGACAACAGAATCAATCAAACGTAACTTTCCTATGTTTATATATGACTACACAGGCAGTGTAACTCCATATCATATACAGCCACAAGAATGGAAAGTTATACTCTATGTATGTATAATATGTCAAAATACACTGTACTGTCATGTATATAAAAAAGAACAACCTCAAAAAAGAATACAAGTAACAATGCATGTTGGTGAGGATGTGGGGAAAGGGCACATTCATACATTGTTGGTGGGACTACAAATTAGTACAAGTACTCTGGGAAAGCAGTATGGAGATTCCTCAAAAAACTAGGAAGGAACCACCATATGATCCAGCTATCCCACACTTCAGTATATACTCAAAGGAGTTAAAATCAGTATACTACAGTGACACAGCCACATCAATGTTTACAGTGGCACAATTCAAAATCTGTACGCTAGCTATGGAAGCCAACCCCATGCCCTTCAATAGGTGAACAGAAAAAGAAAAAAGGTATATGTTCACAATGGAGTATTATTCAACTATAAAGAAGAATGACTTTATGGTATTTGCTGGTAAATTGATAGAACTAGGGACCATCATGCTAAGTGAAATAGCAAATGAAATAGCAGTCCCCAAAAGTCAAAGGCAGAAGCTAATCCAAAAAGAAGAGAAGTAGAGAAGTAAAATCTGAGGATACACAAAGGGGAATGAAAGGAAGGGAGTGGAATGGAATAGGGAAAGTCAGTGGAATGAATCTGACCTAAACTTCCTATGTACATATGTGAACATACCCCAGTGAATTTCACCATTATGTACATCTACAAGACACTAACTTAAGAAAAAAAAATTAGTAAATAAGAGAAAGATGAGTAGAGTAGAGAGAAGGGAACAGGGGTGTGAGGAAAGGAGGGGAAAGGGAAATACTAGGGACTGAATGAGAACAAATTATATTCCATGGCTTTACAATTATGTTATAGAATATTCTATTTTCATTTTCATGTGTAACTAAAAAGGACCAATAAGAAATTAAAAAATAAAGTAACTGCTATAAAATAATCATGAATTTATACTATTAATTCTTGAAAATAGGTATAAACACTAAAGATATCTGATGCTATAAAAATTCTAATGTGATCATGTAACTAATATAAAATATGATTATCCAATTTACAATTAAAATAATGTTTAAGAAAAGTTAAATATGATAATATTGGGTGAAAATACTGCCATTATAATTAATTCAACTATTAGAAACACTGCTTAAGTATAGGATATGATTGCTATAAATATAAAATAAAATTTTATTAAATATTATTCTTTTATCTTCTACATCTTTGGTAATTGTTAATTATGCCAACACGCATAACTGTCTTTCTCACTCTATGTATTCTTTCCAAATTCAATCCTTAAAAGTTCAGAAATCTGGTTATATACTTAAATTATTTCATAAACAATATCAATAGGTGCATAGCTTCTGATTATATTTCTAACTTCAATTTTCATGCAAAAGTCCTCAATTATTAAAATAAATATATATAATTCTCATATTCATAATTTTAAAATAACTAGTACTAATTATAATTCATAATAATGATAATCACAGATATGCCTTCTGAAACACATTAGTTACTATTAATGTAGAGGATTTAGCCCATTAATAATATGTAATTATGTATAATTTTAAATAATACATTTTCTCTCTTCCTGATATGTATTTCCATATTCCTCAAAGCAAAAATGTATACCTGTTTCTGCAGGTCTTGTATTCTACTTTAAGAATTGGTTTGCAAGATTCAGATTTTCTTCCTTCTCTTTGACTTTTTCCTAAGAAAAGAAAATAATTTTATTAAAAATAATTTATATTTTATTTACCCATAAGAATTTGGAAAATTTCACTTAATAGTATATAAAGTGAATAATATGTAACTACATGTTCATCACAATTCAATAAAGAAGTCTATGCATCCTAAAAGTTTTACTAAACTCAAATAATTTTTAGAATGTAACAATTGACTTTTACAAAATCAAGTTATTTATAAAATTATCCAATTTTTGATGCTTTACAAAATCCCCCAGATATAAAACTAGTTTCTTGTCAATCTATTTTATCATGCTGGACCATTAAATAAGTTTAAAACTAAAAACACAAACACACATAATTATCCAAAAAGTAAAATGTCTTACTATGAAAATAAACTCTGAATATATTTTATCTCAAATATAAGCAAACTCCCTTCATAATGCAGAAAGATTTTCATTGTAAAGCATATGATATGATAGATATTCAAAATCATTCCATTTCCATCAAATTCAGTTAAAGTCTAGTAGACAATAAAGAAGACATATTTCATAATTTGAAAAACATGTAAATGATGTATTCTATGTATGCAGATCAAAAATAATAGTTTCTTATGTAAAGAATTATGCTATTTCAAGTCCATATGGATCAAAATAAAAGCAGCTTATGTATTCAACATACTTTCTACTTTTACTCTTGGTTTAATTCTATGTCTCATTTTGAGACAACTGGCATATTTTTTGTAATGCTATATTTGCTTCTTTTATTTTTAATAATTACCCTTATTTAATCTCATATTACCATTATTTACAGACATACCTGTTATATAGAAAGATGTTACATGCATGTATATTAAATTTTCAGTATAGTTCAAGAATGGCACAGCCAAATCCAAATAGGATGCCAAGCTAGTTTATTCAACTAGTTTAAGGGGCAAAGAATCAGCATGAAACAAGCCATTCTTTTCCCCATGGCAAGATTTCTAAAATTTTCCTTTTTTTTTTATTATCTTGTATTCCATGTCAACTAAAAAAAGCAACCAATAATATAAAATTGGACATAATTATTCACACTGTAAATAAAGATAAGTATCTATATTATACATAAAATGCAACTGCAGACATTATATGTAGATTATAACATATTACAAGGTGATAGATTTTGCTCAGACAAGGTGACAGATTTTGAACAGTGGTCTTAAGAACAAATGGTTGGCAGATTACTGGTTTTGATAATGAAGAAGGAACAGAGAAGGACCCATTCTACTCAGCTTGTGTATTTCTTTTCCATCCACTACTTCTCTAAATTACCAAGTCATTAATTGAACAAGAGTATATCTGCATTAGTTTATAGATACTGTTTTTTCAATCAATATGCATCAGTGTCATAAACTAAATCCAACAGGAAAGATTAATTACATAAGTAATTAATCAGTTAATATATTACTTCAATTTTGAACTCCAACATAATGTATTTTGGGTAAGGATTTCCTGCTTTGATTATATTCATTGTTAGTAATTAAAACACGCTTAAATGTCATATTGCATAAAATAACATTAACCACATTTCCACCTGTTGCCATACCTTATGTTAAGAGTATTAAATAATGGTAGAAATAACTAAACTCTAAGTTGCTTAGAATTCATAGATTAAATAAAACATGTATTAAAATTACAATATTAGGTACCAGAAGCAAATGGTTGGTAATAAGTATAATAGAAGTTGAAATTAAAACTCCAGTTTTATGGACAGCCAGTTTTGCTAGATTAAAAAATTAGTATTAAAGGAATAGTATAAATAATGCCTAAGAGGAACAAAAGAGCCAGTTAGTGGCAATCTATACAACCGAATTTCAATATAGAAAATGAAGAGTCATAATAAGTTTTCAAATTGGGGAGTGCTGTGTGTAAAGCAATGTTTCAGAACATAAACATGACTTTATTTATCAGAGCAAATTTTAGGTTTTAAGTGACTATGATGGTTATTACAACATTATAGGAAAAGAATAGATAAAGAATGAAGAACAGTCTTGAAATACTGTCAATCACACCAACGTATGTGAAATGGTAGTACCAAAAGGTGAGAAAAGAAAGGAACAGAAAAACATTCAAAAAAATAATGCCTGAAAAAATCCTAAATTTGATGAAAAATATTATTTATATATTGAATAAGTTCAATGACTTTTTTCTTTTTATGGCTGAATAATTATTATTATTTAAGTATTAGGTGTCCCCCAAAAGTTCACATGTGGGACAATGCAATGAAGTTTACAGGTGAAATGATTGAGTTATGAAAGGTTTCACATAATCAGCGCATTAATCTTCTGATAGGGATTAACTGGATGGTAACTATAGGCAAGCAGGGTGTCGCTGAAGAAAGTGGGTCATTGGGGGCATGCTTTTGGAGTACTTAGTTTGTGTGTGGTGAAGAGTCTCTCTCTGCTTCCTGGTGTGATGTCCTAAGCCACTTTCCTCCACCACTTTTTTCTGCCACGATGTTTTGCCATAGCTCCGCCAAGAACAATGGAGCCAACTATCTATGGACTGAGACCTTTGAAACTTTGAGCCCCAGAATAAACGTTTCTTTCTCTGATTGTTCTTGACAGATCTTTTGGTCACAACCGTGAAAAAGATGAGTAAAACAATAATATTCCGTTGTGTACATACACCATATTTTCTTTATCCATTTACCCATGGATTGACACTTGGATTGATTCCATGTCTTTGTTTATTGTCAATAGTACTACTAGAAACATGGGAGTACAGGTATCTCTTTGATAGACTGATTTCATTTCCTTTGAATATACACTCAGAAGCTGGATAACTGGATCACATGTAGGTCTATTTTTAGGTTTCTGAGGAACCTATCTGCTGTTTACCACAATGGTTATCCTAATTTACATTTCTACTAGTAGTAGACAAGAATTTCCCTTTTGCCACATTCTAATGTGTTATTTTTTGCTTTTTTGGTAATACTCATTCTGACAGGGGTGAGATATCTCATTGTGGCTTTAATTTGCATTTCCCTGATAACTAGTAATGTTGAACTTTTTGGTACATTGATAACCAAACTATTTTTTATTTCTTCTTTTGAGAAATATCAATTCAGATAATTTGCCCATTTTTTAATAATTAGATTTCTCAGTTATCTGTTGTTGAATTTTTTATGAATTCTGGGTATTAATCTCCTGTCATATTAATAGTCTGCAAGTATTTTCTACCATTCTGTAGGTAGGTTCTTTCTCCACTCTGTTATAATTTGGTTCACTACACAATAGCTTCTTAATCTGATGCAATCCCATTTGTCTATTTTTGCTTTTGTTTCCTTCACTTTGGGGGTACTATTTTTAAAAATCATTGCCTATGTTAATGTAATTTCATAGTTTCAGTTCTTACATTTAAGTCTTTGATCCCTTGTGAATTGATTATTGCATATGGTGAGAGAGGGGTCAAATTTCATTCTTCTGCATATGGATATCCCATTTCTCTAGCACTATTCATTGAATAGGCTGTCCTTTTTCCATCATGTTGTTTGTTTTGCACCTTTGCTGGGAATCGGTTGCATGTAGATATGTGGACTTATTTCCAAGATTTCCATATTCTGTTCCACAGATCAATGTTTTAGTTTTTAAGCCAGTACCATGCTGTGTTGGTTACTTTAGCTCTAAAATATGTCTTGAGATCAGATGTTGCAACACCTCTGGATAGTTGTTCCTTTTGTTCAACATTGCTTTAGTTATTTGGGGTGTTTTGTCCTTCCATACAAATTTTAGAATTTTTTTTTTCCATTTCTGAGAAGCATGTTATTAGTATTTTGATGGGGATTTAATTCAATCTGTAAATTACTTTGAGTTGTATGAACATTTTAACAATATTGATTCTTGCAATCTATGAACATCGGAGGTCATTCCATTTTGTCTATGTTTCTTCTATTACTTTATTCAATATTCTGAATTTTAATTGTAGAGGTCATTCATTCCCTTGGTTAAGTTTATTTGTAGGGATTTCATGGTGTTTAACATAGCTATCATGAATGGGAGTGTTTTCTTCAAAAAAAGAAAAAAAAGTTTAAGAACATTCAGCATTCTAGTCATTTTAGTAAGAATTGTTCAAAGTAACTCTCTAAACTACCTATAATTGACCATTGCTCTTTATTTGAATAATCTGCCTATTTTCAAATTTATTTTTGCTACATATTAGCTCATCTCATTAAAAAGATCACTATAATTTTCCCTGGGGAAAAAAAAATTTATAGGTAATATTTTTATAATATTGAATGTGCATATGTACATATAGAGTATGTTTTCATTTACTCAAGATTTGCTTTTTATGTTTCTTAGTAGAAATAATACTTCATATTTACTTTGAGGTTTTCCCCCATATATTCTATGAGTGCTGTTACTTAAAACTGTTTTATACTTCTGCACAACAAGGAAAATGATTAAGAGTATGAAGAGAATTCATACAGAATGGGAGAAACTCTTATGTCAGCTATCGCTCCAACAGGGGATTAATATCCACAATATAGAAAGAACTCAAACAGGTTAACACCAAAACAACAACAACAAAACCAAATAAACCAATCCATAAATGCATAAAAGAATAAAGCAAAAACTTTTCAAAAGAAGAAACACAAATAGCCAACAAATATATGAAAAAATGCTCAATATCTCTAGCTATCAGGGAAATGAAAATCAAAATTACACTAAGATTTCATCTCACTCCAATCAGAATGGCAATTATCAAGAATACAAACAATAATAAATGCTGGTGAGGATGTGGGCGGGGAAAGGTAACACTTGTCCATTGGTGGGACTACAGACTACTACAGTCACTCTGGAAAGCACTATGGAATTCCCTCAAAAAACTAGAAATAGAACCACTCCATGACCCAGCTATCCCACTCCTTGGTATATATCCAAAAGATCTAAAATCAGCAAACTGTAAGGATATAGCCACTTCAATGTTGAACAGCACAAATCAAAAACTATGAAATTATGAATTATGGAATCAACACATTTGCTTATCAATAGACAAATGCATTAAGAAACTAGTATATAAGCACAATGGAGCTCTACTTGGTCATAATGAAAAATGAAATTATGATATTTGTTCATAAATGGATGAAACAGAGAACACAGTGTTAAGTGAAATAAGCCAGACTCAGAAATTTAAAGGTAGAATGTTTTCTATCATATGTGGAACTTAAGTAAAATAAAAGAAAGGAGGTGGTTAGATTATGAAGATATGGGTAAGTGCAGGGTGCCATCCATAGCCAGCAAATAAAAACAGGCTTGGTTGAGTTATTAGACATGGAAATCTGCCTCTCAGGAATTGACAATTATGAGAAATTGTTCAAGACTGCCTGGAGTATGTGGTTTCTGTGCAGTTGGTTCATCTCCAGAATTTGCAGGCCCTGGATGTGCCAATGACCCCCAAGAGCAAAACAGCTTCCTTAGCTCCACCCCATCTGTTTCTCATGAAGAAGCTCCTCCCCTCCCCCTTTGATCTGTAACACTATAAATAAAGAAAACCTTGGCTCCTCCATTTTGTTAGAGTCAGACCCTTATGAATAGCTCAACCCATCAGTCCCCATTCTAAAGATAATTCTGTCTCCTGTTTGTCTTGATGATAAATAAATTTCTTAGCGATTAGTTCACAGCCAGCCAATCCCTCAGACAGGAACCCTTTTCCTCACCCACGCAGGACGTGCAGCCATAGGGAAGATCAAAAGGGTAGAAGAAGATCTAGGGGCTAAGAGGAGGAACAGAAAAGGCGAGAAAACGCAGAATTTTTTAAAAGATAATGCTTTGTGTATATATAAATGTACCACAGGGAATTTTACCTTTATGTATAAGTAAAAAGAACCAATAAAAAATAAATATATGAGTGAAAGAAGTCTAATAGTATTGAAGGAGAAGCAGGGAGAAGACGAGAAAAAGGAGATATCATAACTGAAACTGAATTCCATGCATGTATGATTTTGTTGGGATGAACCCAGCTAAAATATATAATGATATGATACTCTAATAAAAATAAACTACTATTTGTAGTTCTGTTATTTATCATCTATTAGATTTTATTTGTTTTACATATAGAATTCTAAAGTTATATGTAATTTCCTAATTCTTTTTTTAGTTGTACAATTACACTAAAAAGCAGTTATTTATATTATAAGTGTAATAAATTTATACACTCATTCTAAGTGTATAAATATCATATTTCATTTTCAAGTCCAATCATACATTGGCTAGTATTTCCAGGAAAATATTCAATAAAAGTAGTCCTTGTGGACACACCCCTTTCCCATTTCTGAGCAATAATTTTATAACAAGCATTTTTATAAGATTAGATTTAATACTGTATTTGTAGAAATGTGGTATGTGTGTGTGTATGTGTGTGTGTGTGTGTGTGTGTGTGGGCACTGTGATTGAAGAATACATATGTGAAACTATTACAGTTTGTTGTGAAAGAACATCAATGTCTGCAGCAATGTCTCCAAGAGCAATGTTATTACAGTGGCAAATTCAAGTCAAACATATGCTAACCCAACCTCATTAGCTTTAGTCATTCTCCTAATTAGCCCACCCTTATCTAATCATGAGCTTCAGACAAAGTATATATTTTCAGGAGACAACTTTTTGATTTCTAGGAAAATTATGCAATACTTCTACATATGGTTTCTCAGTTTAGTAGATACAATAAAAAAGAAGGGATGCAAAAAAAAGGTTTTCTAGAGTACATACAACATAATATCTTTATTATATAAGTTAAAATCCAAACTATTAGATATGGAAAGACAGGAACATGTTAGACATTCTTATGAATAGAGATCAACTTCAAGGTAAAGCAGATGTTGGTATTATCAGATAAAGATAGTCAATCTAATTTCAATGCATTCAGGAAAGTAAAATGTTCAAAACTAATAAAAAAGGAAATATTAGCAGAGAAATAGACAATGCAAAAAGTATTAAATGGGAATATTATCAGAAGTAAAAAAAATAACAGGCTTAATAGCACAGTACAGATGTCAGAGGAAAACTGCAGTTAATGATTCATCAAAAGAGCTAATTATGCAATCTAAAATTCAAAGGAAAAAATAACAAAATAAATAAATAAGTGCCAGAAATGTATAGTAACACCAGAAATTCTACAGAGAGCAGACTGATATTCCACAAAGAGCATGAAGCAGAAAAACATATTTGAAGAGATAAGTAGCTGAAAAGTTCCTCATCTTTTTGTAGGATATAAAATTACAGATTTAAGGAGCTCAGTAGAACCCTTAACAAAGTAAATTTGCAGAAACCAAGTCCTAGGTATAGTACAGGTAAACTGTTGAAGATTAAAAAAATATAAAAAGTTGTTTGACAATGGAGGAAAAATGACATATACAAAGAAAGCAAAATTAAAACCACTTAAGACTCTTCATTCAGAAAACATGGAAGCTAGAAAATGGTGGAAAGGTCTTTATAGTGTTTATCACTTTAAAAACAATGCAAAACAGATACACACAGAAAGACAGTCAGTTCAAAAATGTAAATCTAGCAAAAACAGGCTTCGAGAATGAAGGAAGAGAACAGGCAATTTTCAGATTAAGGAAGCTAAGTGAATTTGTTTCTACCACATCTATATGAAATGCTAAGTAATTTTTCAGAACAAATGAAAATTAAAAGGCTGTTTTTCCTATAATTGAAAATGCACATGACTAATGCACAAATTATAACAATGTATTTAGGTGTAATGTATGGAAGCTAGAGCATTAAGGTTATTGGGGGAAGGATAAATAGAACTATATGGTTACAAGAGTTCTATATTTTCATTAAGTGTTCCAGTATCAGCTCTAACACATTTTGAATATTTAAGAAATCATATCTTTAATTCTGGGAGCAAGCAATTAAAAAAAGTGAAGATAAAATGCTTATATATAAATTATAATGAAATTCTAATAAAAATATTCAAGTAATCCAAAAGAAAGCAGAAAAGGAGAAAACCAAAACAAAATCAGTAGGAAAGAACCAACAGAAAACAAGTAATAAATTGGTAGGCCTAAATTCAACTCTATTAGTAATCACATATTAACAGAGTAAACATTCTAGCACTAAGACTGGGTAAAAGCAGAAAATTCAACTACATGCCCTCTAGCAGGAGACCTAAAAAAAGCCTAATAACAAGACTTCAAAATATATGAATCAAAAAAGGTACAATTCAAGTTAGAAATAGGCAATTCTGCAATAATATTAGGAAATTTTAATACCAGAGTCTCAGCAATTGATAGCACTAGAAAACCATCAGTAAATCACAATCTGACAAATGCCATCAACTAACTTTACCTGTTAGATTTTTTTTAAAAATAAGCATAAATGAAGAAAATTACATGAGAAAATATATTATAAGAGAATTTTAACTCACCTCCCTTAAAATTTAAATACAAAACTAAAATTTGGCAAAGATTTAAACCATGCAAAATACAATTTCAAATTTAACCTTTATATAACAGTTAAGAAATTTATATTCTTCTTAAGCACATTTGTAATGTTATGGTAACTGTCTATGTACTAATTATAAAACAAATCTCAGTAAATTTTGTAGAATTAATATTATGACAGGATGGCAGATTAGTGGGAAGTGGTGTTCTCACAGTTCCATGACTCAGGATACAAACTTCGAGGAAATTACTTCTCCAGGAGGTGAGTGAAAGGGGGATAAAAAACACTCCACTACTCAAAACAGAAAGTCTTGAACACTGGAAAAGTTGGAGTACACTAGAGAAGGCTAGGAGCTGAGCTGCAAGCAGGAGCAGGTTTGGGGGGAGAGGATACAAGATCTGAAAACATCTACAAGTGCTAGAATATTTGGTGTGGGGAACCCTAGGATCTGAGGTGCAGAGCACCCTGGGCAAACCCAGAAGCTATTCAGTCAAGTAAAATAAACTGGTATGTGAAAAGACACAGTCAACCAGCTGTACACAGTGAACACAGACTCAAATACCTCTGAGTAAAAGTGGTGGAAATTCAGGATGCTTAGATCTGGGAATTCCAGACCAAAACCAGCACATGAATCCACCAGACACCAACCCCCGAGATCTAAAGTGACCCTAGAGAATTAGGAGAATCTCTGGCTGGGAGATTTTCTGGTGCAGAGGCCTTTTTGCCTGGGGGCATTACAGATCAAGCTAAAGAAAGAGCTCTTGGCCCCTTCTCCCAAAAAGCAGAAAACCAGACCACTAGCAGGGAGAAGAGGAACGGGGTGGGGCAGAGAAACAGACAAAGTTCACTGCTCCCAAACTGCTTTACCTGGGGGTAAAACAGATTCAGAAAGGCCAGAGAAAGCCTTGTCCCCCTCCCACTGAATAAGTTAGCAGAGGAGTTGGGACACACACACACACACACATATATAACTGGGCTGGATGGAGAAAACAGAAAATCTCAGTGCTCTGAATCAGCCCTGTCAAGGGGTAATGCAGATCAGAGAGGCCAGCAGAAGCTCGGGCTCCCCCTCACCACCACCACTGACCCGGTAGCCAAGAGCCAAAAGAACCAGTGACAGGGAGAAACTGAATGGAATAGAGTGTCTGAGTTCAATGCCCGAAAATCCCCCTTGAGAAGTCCTCCAAAACACTCAGTATCCCCACAAAATGGAACTCTTAAAAGGACCAACTCCCTCTTCCCACAGGTGGTGCTCTGCAGTGTGCTGTGGGATACAGACCCACAAGCATATTGATTCATTAACATTGGAAAACCCTGTCACAAAAAACACCTGGGGAAAAACTAGACCAAATCCCCTCCTTGGAGAGATTTGCTGGCAAAACACATGGCACAGATCTCAAAGATATAACTCAGGTAATCAAACTGCCAACATCCACACTTCTCACACCATCCCCTTGGGAAGGGTCTTTGAGGAACTGAAAGGCAGTTTGACAAGAGAGCTAACAAAATAAATAAATAAATGAATAAATAAATAAATATAAAATTCATACGCCATTTTGCTATTTTGTTTTTACTTTTGTTTTGTTTTATGAATGTGTACTAATTGACAAATGGACATTTGCACATTTGTACATATACTATTTTGTTTCTTTTCTTTTAGTTTTTAGTATTTGCTTCATAGGTTTCTAAAATTTTTCTTCTATTTTGTGCTCTTCATTTTTTAATTTTTTTTGGTTTTTTTCTTTCTTCAACTTTTTTTATATTTTTGAAGGTTAAGTCATTCGATTTATATAAATTTGATTAACTTCCTATTGATTATTTCACAATTTTTTCCTTTGTTTTTACTTGTCTTTCTTCCTGCCAAAAGGTACTCTACTACATTCACTCTTCCTTCAACTCTATTACTTCTATTTTGTTATCTTTAATTATTGTTTTTTGTTTCTTTCTTTTATGTTCTCACCTCTTAAAAATACATCCTTTGTTGCCTCTGCATACATCTCACCCACCTCTAGGATCAATAAACCCTTTTCTACTGTCCCATTTCTTCTTCCTTTCCTCTTAAAGAACTCTATCATTAACAGGAAGTGTATGCATACTCATATATCCTATTTTGTTTCTTATTTCTATCATTTTATTTGAAGACTGGAATTATTCATAAAACAATAATTTGAAGACTAAGATGTTTGATTAGTGTATATTGATTTTGTTCTTGTAATCTTTTATTTCTTTTCTGTATTTTTTCTTTTAATTTTTTAAAACTTTTCTATTTTTTATCTTTTTATTTTTATTACTTTTTTCTTTCTTGTTAATTTCCCTTGACTCTTTCTTTTCCTCTGCTAACAGCCAAACTCTCATGCTCTCTCTTCCACCTTTTCTTTAATCTTTTACCTCTATCTTTACACCTCCTCCCTCTTAATCATCACACCTACATCACTTCTATTATATGCCTGGTCACCATGTGAAATTGTAAACCTTTATGTAAACTTACTGTTTTCATCCTGGGCAAAAATCAATATCAATTCTCAGTATTATAATGACCAACAATGTAGACTTCATTGCAAGAGCTATTTTGTTTAATACTGTAAATTTTTTGCATCAGTTGTGGTTATTATCTGTCTCCCCCTAAACTTCAAGTACAAGTAACCTTCAAGAACACTATAAATACAGAAGGTTGAAATCCTACTGCCTCAAAATCATCTGTTAGATAAGTAGACATACAAACAACATGAAAAAGCAAGGGAACTAATCTCCTCCAACAAAGCAAAATACATGGAAACAATCCATGGACACCACAGTGGAAGAAATGTCAGAGAAGGAATACAGAATGTACATAGTTGAACTGACTTGCAACGTAAAGGATGATATAAGAAAGCAAATATAGGTTGCAGAAGATCACTTCAATAGAGAGATTCTGGAAATAAAAAAAAACATAATTCCTTCATAAATGAAGGAATCAATAAATCAAAATAAAAAATTCTTTGGAAAGTATCGGCAACAGACCAAACCACTTGGAAGACAGAGTCTCAGGCAGTGAAGACAAATTATATTACCTTGAAAACAAAGTCAAGCAAGCAGAAAAACGTTAAGAGATTTGAACAGAACTTCCAGGGAATATGGGATTACGTAAAAAGACCAAACTTAAGATTTACAGAGATAGACAAAGGCTCAGAGATACAAACCGAAGGAACGCATAATCATTTCAATGAAATAATGTCAGAAAATGTCCCAAACCTTAACAATGAAATGGAAAATCAAATACTGGAAGCTTATAGGACCCCAAATATACAAAATTACAACAGACCCACATCAAGGCATATTATTATTAAGATACCT
Source organism: Sciurus carolinensis (assembly GCF_902686445.1). Classification (NCBI taxonomy): domain Eukaryota; kingdom Metazoa; phylum Chordata; class Mammalia; order Rodentia; family Sciuridae; genus Sciurus; species Sciurus carolinensis. The sequence goes on from NC_062221.1 coordinate 72,085,243, forward strand.
TAATAGAGAATAAGACATACATACACATATAGAGAATAAGAATACAATCTTAAAAGTGACCACAGAAAAAATTCAAGACATGTTTAGAGGGAAAGCAATTCGCATTTCAGATTTCTCAACCCAGACCCTTAATATGAGGAAGTCTTAGAACAATATTTACCAAGCTCTGAAAGAAAATAGATGTCATCCAAGAATACTACACCCTGTAAAACAAAGCTTCAGATTTGACACTGCAGTAAAACCCTTACATGATAAACAAAAGTTAAAAGAATTCACAACCAAAAAGCCTATACCATAAAACATTCTCAACAGAATATTTCATGAAGAAATCAAAAATAAAAATGAAATCCAGCACAGGGAGGAACTACACTAGGAGTATAGTAAATTAAAAAATAAGATAAAAGAAAAAACAGAAGTTACTTTAGATCAAAAAACAGAAATAACCCAAAATGACATTAAGAATATTTCTCAAAGATTTTCTCCCATTCTCTGTAGGCTCTCTCTTCACATTGTTGATAGCTTCCTTTGCTGAGAGAAAGCTTTTTAGTTTGAATCTATCCCAGTTATTGATTCTTGCTTTTATTTCTTGTGCTATGGGAGTCCTGTTAAGGAAGTCTGATCCTAAGCCATATGTTCAAGATTTGGACCTACTTTTTCTTCTATAGACAGAGCACTAATTTCCAGAATATATAAAGAACTCTACACCAAGAATACAAATAACCCAATCAACAAATGGGCTAAGGAAATGAACAGACACTTCACAGAAGATGTATAAGCAATCAACAGATACATGAAAAAATGTTCAACATCTCTAGTAATAAGCGAAATGCAAATCAAAACTACCCTAAGATTCCATCTCACCCCAATTAGAATGGCAATTATCAAGAATACAAGTAACAACAGGTGTTGGCGAGGATGTAGGGAAAAAAGTATACACATACATTGCTGGTGGAGTTGCAAATTAGTGCAGCCACTCTGGAAAGCAGTGTGGAGATTCCTTAGAAAACTTGGAATGGAACCACCATTTGACCCAGCTATCCCACTCCTCGGCCTATACCCAAAGGACTTAAAATCAGCATACTACAGTGATGTAGCCACATCAATGTTCATAGCTGCTCAATTCACAATAGCCAGATTGTGGAACCAACCTAGATGCCCTTCGATTGAGGAACGGATAAAGAAACTGGTATATATATACAATGGAATATTATTCAGCCATAAAGAATAATAAAATTATGGCATTTGCAGGCAAATGGAAGAAGCTGGAGAATATCATGCTAAGTGAGATAAGCCAATCTCAAAAAACCAAAGGACGAATGATATTGCTGATAAGTGGATGATGACACAAAATGGGGGGTGGGAGGGAGACAAGAATGGAGGAAAGAGGGGCTGTATAGAAGGAAAAGAGGGGTGGGGGGAAGGAAAAAATAACAGAATGAATCAAACGCCATTACCTATGTAAATGTATGATTACACAAATGGTATGCCTCTACTTCATATAGAGAAACTAGATGTATCCCATTTGTTTACAATAAAAATAAATTTTAAAAAAAAGAGTATTTCTCAATAATAATATTGAATGTAAGTGGCCTAAACTCATCAATCAAAATACATAGACTGGCAGACTGGATTGGAAAACAATACCCATCAATATGCTGCCTCCAAGAGACTCACCTCATAGGCAAAGACATGCACAAATTGAACGAAAAAGGATGGCAAAAGAGCATTCACATGGAATTCTCAAACAAGCATGGGTTTCTATCTTCATATCTGATAAAGTGGACTTTGAGTCAAAATTAATAAGAATGGACAAAGAAGGCCATTTCATACTGCTTAAAGGAACTATACATCAAGAAGACATAGCAATCTTAAATATTTACGTCCAAACAATGGAGCATCTATATACATTAAACAAATCCTGCATAATCTAAAGACTCAAATAGATCACAACTCAATAATACTGCGTGATTTCAACACACCTCTCTCACCAATAGATAGATCTTCAAATAAAAAGCTAAATATAGAAGTCACAGAACTAAAAAACACAATCAATAATTTAGACTTCAGACATACATAGAATATTTCATTCATCAATGAATGAATACACTTTCTTTTCAGCAGGACATGGAACTTTCTCTAGAATAGACCACATCTTAGTCTACAAAGCAACTCTTAGTAAGTACAAAAAAAATGGAGATAATACCTTGCATTCTATTAGATCGAGATGGAATGAAATTAGAAATTAATGATAAAATGAGAATGGAAACTACTCTCACACCTGGAGACTAAACAGTACACTACTGAATGACCAAAGGATAGCTGAAGAAATCAGGGATGAAATAAAAAAATACTTAGAGGTAAATGAGAATAGTGAAACAATATATCAAAATCTTCAGGACACTATGAAGGCATTTCTAAGAGGAAAAGTTCATTGCACTGAGCTCATTCATTAAAAAACAGAAAATCATCAAATAACCTAACTTTACAACTCAAAACCTTAGGAAAAAAAGAACAAAACAGCACCAAAAGTAGGAAATAACAAAAATTGGAGCCAAAACTAATGAAAGTGAAATGAAAAAAAACAAAAAGTTGGTTCTTTGAAAAAATAAGATGCTAAACCCTTAGTCAAGCTAACAAACAAAAAGAGAGATTATCCAAATTACTAATATTAGAGATGCAAAAGGAAATATCACCATGGACACCACTTAAATAGAAATGGTAATCACAAGCTACTTTGAAAATCTATACTCAATAAAATAGAAAATCTCAAAAGACATCAACAAATTTCTAGTGACATACGAACTTCCCAAACTGAATCAAGGGGACACAGAAAATTTAAGCACATCAATTTCAAGCAATGAAAATGAAGACGTCATCAGAAGCCTAACAACAAAGAAAAGCCCAAGACCAGATGGATTCTCAGCTGACTTCTATAATACCTTCAAAGAACTTACACCAATCCTCCTCAAATTATTCCATGAACTAAAAATGGAGGGAACCCTTCCAAACTCATTCTATGAAGTTAGTATCACCCTGATACCAAAACCAGACAAAGGCACATCAAGCAAAGAAAACTTTGGACCAATATCCCCCATGAACACTGATAGAAAATTCTCAATAAAATACTGGCAAATTGCATCCACTCATGCTCAAAAAACTAGAAAAGCTAGGATTTATAGGAACGTACCTCAACATTGTAAAAGCTATATACACTAAACCCAAGGTCAACATCATTCTAAATGGAAAAAAACTCAAAGCATTCCCCCTAAAAACTGGAACAAGACAGGGATGCCAACTTTCACCACTCCTATTCAACATAGTCTTCGAAACCCAGTCAGAGCAATCAGATAACAAAGAAATTAAAGGGATAAGAACGGGAAAAGAAGAGTTCAAACGATCCCTATTTTCCAATCACATGATTCTATATTTAGAAGACCCACAAAACTCTACTAGAAAGCTCCTAGAACTCATAAACAAATTCAGCAAAGTGGCAGGGTTTAAAATCAACACCAATAAATCAATTGCGTTTCTACACACCGATGATATATCTGAAAGAGAAATCAGGAAAACTATCCCATTCCCAATAGCCTCAAAAAATAAATAAAAATCTTTGGAAATCAATCTAACAAAAGAGGTTAAAGACCTCTACAATGACAATTACAGAAAATTAAAGAAACAAATCAAAGAAGACCTCAGAAAATGGAAAAATCTCCCATGTTCCTGGAAAGGTGGAATTAATATTATCAAAATGGCTGTACTACCAAAAGCATTATACAGATTTAATGCAATTCCTAGTACAATTCCAATGATGTTCTTCACAGAAATAAAAAAAAGTAATCATGAAATTCATTTGGAAAAATAGGAGGCCTAGAATAGCCAAAGCAATCCTTAGTGCAAAAACTGATGCAGGAGGCATCACAACACCAGACTTTAAATTATACTACCAAGCTATAGTAACAAAAACAGCATGGAATTGGCACAAAAACAGACATGAAGGCCAATGGAACAGAAGAGAAGACACAGATACACACCCATAAAACACAGTTACCTCATCCTAGACAAAGGCGCCATAAACATACACTGGAGAAAAGATAGACCTTCAACGAATGGTGATGGGTAAACTGGAAATCCATATATAATAGAATGAAATTGAACGCCTACATCTCACCCTGTAGAAAACTCAATTCTAAGTGGATCAAGGACCAAAGCATTAAACCAGAGACCCTTCACTTACTAGAAGAAAAAGTAGGTCCAACTCTCTAACATGTCAGCTTAGGAACCGAATTCCTCAACAAGTCTCCTAAACCACAAGACATAGAGTCAAGAATCAATAAATGGATGGTATCAAACTGAAAAGCTTCTTCAAAGCAAAGGAAACCATCAAGAATGTGATCAGAGAAAATCTTTACCACCAGTACCTCAAATAAGACATTAATTTTCAGAAAACTCAAAACACTTAACACCAGAAAAATAAATAACCCAATCAATAAATGGGCAAAGGAACTGAACAAACACTTCACAGAAGAAGAAATATGAATGGTCAAAAAAATGTTAAAAAATGTTCAACATCTCTAGCAATTAGAGAAATGCAAATTAAAACTACACTGAGATTCCATGTCACTCTAGTCAGAATGACAGCTATAAATATTGGTGAAAATATAGGGAAAACGGTATACATTGTTGATGGAACTGCAAATTACTACAACCACTATGGAAAGCAGTACAGAGATTCCTTAGAAAACCTGGAATGGAACCACCATTTGACCTAGTTTTCCCACTCCTTGTTCTATACCCAAAGGACTTAAAAATGGCATACGACAGTGATGCAGACACATACATGTTTATAGCAGCTCAACTCACAATAGCGAAGCTATGGAACCAACAATGGATGAATGGATAAAGAAAATGCGGTATTTATAAACAATGAAATGTTGCTCATCCATGAATGAAATAATGGCATTTGCTGGAAAATGTATGGAACTGGAGAATATAATGCTAAGTGAAATAAGTCAAACCCCCAAAACCAAAAGTGAAATGTTCTCTGATTCATGGATGCTAACCCACAATGAGGGAGGTTGAGGAGGGGAGTAATAGAAATAGATTGGACTGGACAGGTGGTAATGGAGAGAAGGAATAGTGTAGGGGACAGCAGAATTAACAGGTCATAACTTTCCTAGCCTTTTTATTTGTATATATGACCAGGGTAACTCCACATTATGTACAATCACAAGAGTGGGAACCTAATAGAATAAGTTATACTTTATGTATGTATATTCTGCCAAAATATATTCTATGTCATGTATAACTAAAAAGAAAAAGGAAAAAATCATGACATATTCTCTAACTATATGAGAATCCATAATTTTTTAAAGATTAGAAATATGGAACATAAATAACTCATGTGACAATGGAATTAGAAATACAAATTTAATATTAATAAAAATTATACATCAATGAAATTACATATCAAAATTCATAGGATAAAACAAAAATGACATTTAGAGAATATTTTTATTTTAGAAAATAAAAGTGGCTGAAACAAAAAAGAATAAAGTGAATCTAAAGAATGTAGATAGATATGACAATGGATGTTTGTATGTTAAAATCACTAAAACTCAAATTATGTAACATGAGGGAGCAGAATTTAATCTTATTTATTATTAAAGATATAGATGTTGATGATTTCAACAACCTGTGAAAAGAACTTTATCTATTTCAATAGGAAAGCAGAATTATAGATAACACAAATTAATAAACATCGATATGGTATAGGGAAGGCCCCAAAGGGCTAAAGTTAGGCTCCCTTCCTGAGGATTCTGATGGGTTTTTAATGTGTAGTCAAGGTCATAAACACTGATTCAGCATATGTAGTCAACATCATAAACATCTGCTTGTGAACACATGTGCACTGATTTAACCTATTGCCTATGCAGGCTATGGAAAGGACTCAGGGCAAATAGAACTGGCTGGGAGCTGGTGGCTGGCCAGGGGCCTCCAAATAAAGCATGTCTATTATCCCAACTGCATATTGCACCTTCTCAACCAGTGAGATCCTGAATCTGCTTCCAGGGTCTGAGCCTCCACCCTCACACATGGTAAACATAAAAGTATCAAGTATTCAATCACCCAAAAAGAAATAATAGAAGTCAAATTTTGATAATATATAGAATTAAACAGAAAATGAATACATCCTAATACTTTTTTACATATAAAAGATATGAGAATTTGGGGGACAGGGGTTAAGGGAATATGGAGGTATCATAGAAGCAAATAAGTTAATTCTAAGTTGGATGTAGAGCAAATACCTATCGGAGGTTTCCTTAACATCAGTCTCTAAATAAAGCATTTTTAAGTAAGTGTAAAAATGTAATGTAATCTCTAAGTAAAGCAGGTTAAACGTGGCAATAATTTAAGACTTTGCATATAGAGTCTGCAACTATGGTACAAAAAACGGCAGATGAACGGAATATGAAATAATATGACCTATGGATCACCTATTATAAAAAACATTTTATAAATGGGGTATAATAATAAATACTCAGAAACTTCACAATAGAATGTGTTTGATTATCTGTTAGGTTTTGATCTTTCTATGCTTACAAATAACCAATCGTGTGAGGTAGACATAGATTTCAGAACATCACCAATATTATCTGAAATAATTTGGTCATTCAAATTATTGATATTGAGACATCTGAATTTTTTAATTCTACTCAGGTACACACCAATATAAATATTTTCTTATGATTTAAATACCCTTTTCCATATGAAAAATAATGAAATAAATAAAACCTGTATCTAAAACCACAGTCCTCATAATTTAGTGAAATCAAATGGCAGGGAGAGAAATAAGGGCAAGAATCTAGAAATTGATACAGAACAAAGTATTATATGGATTAAGTCTGAAAGTCAGATCTATATAGTGCCATTCTCTCACTTTCTCTTCAACCCTTAAAACTGGCCTTATTTCCTGCATTATTTCTTCTGAGATATGTCAATCATTCATTATTGAATTTTTCATTGGGCCAATATGTAAGTATGACTCACAAAGTATAAATGTGGGTTAGAGTGAAATACAGAAAGTTGGGGCATGTTATGTGGGGATCTATAGGAAATATAGAGAGATACAGAACCAATTACCTTTTCCTACCAAACACACAATACCACCCACCCTTTCAATTTCAACTCAAGGCACTGTATGTCCAGTGTTTGTTTATTTTGAAAGCAAACATCTTACCATGTGGAACTGTGGTCTGGAAAGGGCGACTTGGACTTTTTAGGTTCCATAAAGTCAAGCTACCATCTGAATGGCTGCACATGAACTGTTTGCCCTCATGATGCCAATCAATTGAATGAATAGCCTAATAACAATGAAAAACAAGTAGGGAGGGGAAGAGTAGATATATCACTCTTTATTTCAAAAGAAAAATTCAGACATAAAATTATTATACAAATAAATATATAAGAAACATTTTTTTTCTGACCCAGATCAATTTATCTTTGGGAATCAACCTTCTACTGATATATAAATGGCTACTAAAATTTATCTCCTGAGATAAAGTTAAATAAAGTTTGTAATATCATTAAATAACAGAATGTTTTGTTGGAAAGGCTATGTCCTATATATCCTATTCCCATATACTCTAATGATGCTTATTTGAAAAACTATTTGCATAAAAGTAGATGCAAGGTTATCAGAAAATAATTTCTTGGAAAATGGAGGTCTACTTCCCCTCAAAGTAGTCAATTTAAAAAATAATTAAAGAACTTCTATGTTCCAGACCCCATGGTAAGCATTTTTATACATTATCTCATTTAATCCTATAGAATGAATATATATTAAATTTCACAATTCACTCATGGTGAATCACACAACTCAAAGGCATGATTCCTTAATTATCAAATCCATATCCTCAATCATTGTACTGCACTGCCTCTGGCACATACTATTTAAATTTATTAAAGCAAGATTTAATTTAAAAAGTTGTTTTTTTTTTTTATTTTTCAGTTTCACTCTGCTCTTTTGATTAGAAAGTAATTATTCCATTTTCCCAAGATGTTGTATTCCCAATACTAACAGTGTCTTGTATAAAGTATGTATTCAAGAAATTTCTATTGAATGAATAAATAATTAATGTTATACTCAATTCCAAATCTTTGGTATTCTTTCAAAATTAATAAATTACCAGAACTTGGATAAAATGCTTAAGTATGTGAGATACTCTACTAGACAAAAAAACAGAACAAATGTATAAAACATTTTATTCTTACAGAAATTTCAAGAGGGAAGATGTATATAGATGAATAGTAATCATAATTCTCACTTCACTTTTAACACACACATATATATACATATAACTATATATTTATAAAGTTAAGTATGTAGCAAAGTATGAAAAGTTTCAAACAATAAGTACTATTACAGTTATAGATACCTGATGGCTAGAATAATCATTAAATACATCATTTAGAAATAATATATAAGCTGTGATTCAAAAGAGAAGTAAGATTTGATGGAATGGTAAAGATACCATGAAATTCTGGACTTGTATTTTCTCCCACCCTGGCCTTCATTATTATGCAGAGGAGACTTCTTTTTCTGCCAATCTCCATCAGAAGGAAAACATTCTTCACTGTCTTCCCCTCTGCAGGTGGTTTGGGTGAAATGTCATCCTTTTGTTTCACCTACATAACTTTGATGAACCTCAATCAACCTACATTTCTTGCAGGTTGTTTTGGTCACCAAGCTAGAAGAGGCAGAGAAAGCATTCACCACTCTAAACCTTCATCACATTCCACTGAATTTCTATCCACTGGAGAGGACAGATGTAAAAAATATAGCCATGACAAAGCCAAAATAAATAAGTGCTATAAATGAAGTATAATTATGGAACAAAAGAGTGGGAATATACAATAAGCTTGTTATTTAAAGATGATGATGACAAATAATGCATAAAGGAGAAACTGATATGTGAACTGATTTGATATTCAATTTTTATTATTTGATCATACCCTACTCTTTTCTTTAAAAATATTTGCTAAAGGGTTTATCAAAAGTCAAATATAGGGCTGGGGTTGTGGCTCAGTGGTAGCGTTCATGCCTAGCATGTGTGAGGCCCTGGGTTCAATCCTCAGCACCACTTTAAAAAAAAACAAGATAAAGGTATTGTGTCCACTACAGTTAAAAAAAAAAATTAAAAAAAAAATAATACAACTAATTCAAGAAAAAAGTTTGAAATATAGGTAACAATTTGAAAGATAAAACACTAGTTATATTTGAACAACACACTGGCTGTGACTATTTCTTTAATATGGAAAAGAAAGAACGACAAAGAAACCCCAAAAATTAGGTAACAATCTGAAAAATGGAAATACATAGTTTTTCTAGGAATTAAAAGATTTTCCTCATGTCCAACTTTGAAAGATTTTTCCATGAGAGATTATTTTTAAAATATTGATATAATGGAACAAAAATTCATAGCTATTTCTGATAACAATCTTAGATTTCTAAAATAAAAAAATCACAATTCATGAATGACTATTCAAAAAGCCAGCTAGACAGTCCAAATAGCTTTCTAGTACATAAAAAAATGAATGGGATTTTGATATTCAGAAATGGCAAGAAGAGAGTTCACAATAAGGAATTAGTAGTAGCAAAGGCTCAGAGGTAAGAATAGTGGTATGTTTAGTATATAGACAGTGACCTGTCTGAAATAAGGTGAGTACGGAAGGATATAATAAATTCAACTAAAGGGAGAAGCACTACAGCCTAAAATCTCATGTCAAGTAACATGGACTTCATTGATAAAGGTATCACTTAATAATTCTGAGGTAATTACATGACTTACTATGCTTTAAATGTTAATCTTATTAAAGAAGGAAATATTGCAAAGGTAAGATATAAAAAGAAAGATGGTTAGTTAGAAGCCTCCTATATTTACCCAGGCAACAAATAACGTAGAACTGGACACTGGATGCACGAATGAGAAAAAAAAGGAAATAAATGAGGCAACATAAAGATAGAATCAAAATGACTACAAAAACTGATGGCATATGATATATGAAAAAGAAAGTGTCAAATACTGCCTTCCCCGCAGGTTCTAAACTGAGTTAAAAAAAATCAAAACTTAAAACCAAAAAAAAAAAATATAGAAGTTTGGGTCTTTATATAAAATCAATGCCAATGGGAGATTTATCTGGAACTATTTAAAAGACTGCTATTTAGATAGACAGCTCCAGAGAGAGTCAAAAGCCTAGAGGTGTGTGGATATTAAATTTATTAGTGTAAATATTCTCTTTGATTTGTGGATGCTAACCCAAAACAAGAGAGGGTGGGGATGGGAATAACAGAAATCCATCTGATTAGACAAAGGAAATGAAGAGGTACATGAAAGGGGCCAGGGGAATAGGAAAAACAGTAGAATTAATCAAACATAACTTTCCTAGCCTTTTATTTGAATATACAACCTGGGTAAATCTACATCATGTACAACTACAAGACTTGGATCCTAAATAGAGTAAGTTATATTCTATGTCTGTAAAATTCACCAAAATACATTCTACTGTCATGTTTAACTAAAAATAAACTTAAAAAAAAAAGTTTATAGATATGAAAAGTGAAGTATTAAAGAAAACTTCAGAAGTTATGCAAGAAAATGAAGTTTATGACTACCTTATTAAAATTACAGGACATACAAGTATGTATTAAAGTAGAAATAAACTAAGACTTAATTTCTAGGTATGAATTAATATTATTGTACTCTACTAACTCGGGCAATACTAATCCTAATTGAAAAATTCCTTTGCGAAATTACTTTTTAAGAATTGTTCCACACTAATTATGAAGAATGGTTGGATTCATCATGGCATATTTATACATGTTTATCACATAGGTTTTTTTTTGTTTGTTTGTTTTTGCGGTGTTGGGAATTGAACCCAGGGCCTTGTGCTAGTGAGGCAGGCACTCTACCAACCAAGCTACATCCCCAGCCCTTATCACATAGTTTGATCAAATTCATTCCCCATACTTTCCCTTACATTCCCCTCCCCTACCCCTGATCCCCTGCTTCTACAGTAATAGTCTCTCCTTTTCATTCTACTGTCCCTTTTTTCCTTCTTCTTGCTTCTACATATAAAATACGGGATACTTGTCTTTGAGTCTAGCTTATTTCTTTTTTTCTTTTTTCTTTTTCTTTTTTTTTTTTTTTTTTGCAGGGCCTTGCGCTTGTGAGGCAAGCACTCTACCAACTAAGCTATATCCCCAGCCCTTGCTAATTTCTTTTAACAAGATGCTCTCCAGTTCCATTTTCCTGCATTGACATAATTTCATTTTTCTTCATGACTAAATAAAATTCCATTATGTATTTGTAACACATTTTCTTCATTTATTCATCTGTTATGGACACCAAGGTTTGTTCTATAACTTTGCTACTGTGAATTGTGCTATAATAAATATGGGTATACACATATCACTTCAGTATGCTGACTTTAATTCTTTTGGGTTAATACTAAGGGTAGTATAGTTGGATCTTGTGGTAGTTCTGTTTTTAGTTTTTTGAGGAGCCTCCAAGCTGATTTCTGTAATGGCTGTAGTAAGTTACATTTCCACCAACAGTGTATCTCCTTAACCTCACCAGCATTTATTTTTATTTTTGATCTTGATGACTGTCATTCTGACTGGAGTGAGATGATATCTCATTGTAGTCTTGATCTGCATTTCTATGATGGCTAAAGATGTTGAACAATTTTTCTTAAAATTGTCGGCCACTTGTACTTCTTTTAAGAAGTACCTAATTCATTTCATTTGCCCATTTATTAAATGGTTTCTTTGGTGGAGAGAGGTTGAGTATTTTGAGTTTTTATAAATATTCTGGATCTTAATCCTCTGACCAAAGAGGATTTTTCTGGAAAAGATTTTTTCCCCTTCTACAGGCTGACATTGTTTCCTTTGCTGTGCAGCAGTTTTTTTAATTTGATGCTTTCCCATTACTGATTCTTACTATTATTTATTCAACTAGAGGATACTATTTAGGAAATATTGTTTGTGCCTATATGAAGTGTTTCCCCTATGTTTTCTTCTAGTAGTTTCAAAGCTTCTGGTATAATATCTAGATCTTTGATCTATTTTGAGTTGACATTTTACAGTGAGATATAAGGACAAGGTCTCATTCTAAATAGCATTATCCAGTTTTTCAAGTACCATTTGTCAAAGAGGCTGTTTTTTTCTCCAAAATGTTTTTGACATCTTTATATAGAATCAGATGACTGTAGCTATGTTAGTTTGTCTCTGTGTCTTGTATTCTATTCCATGGGCCCACATGTCTGTTTTTATACCAGGATCATGCCATTTTTCTTAGTATGGCTCTATAGAATAATTTGAAATTGGGTATCATCTTTGTCTAGTATGAGATAACTATATATATGTGGGTTTTTCTCTGTGTCCTCTATTCTGTACCACTGGTCTACCTGTCTATTTTGGTGTCAGTACCATGCTGTTTTTGTTACTATGGCTCTATAATATATTTGAGGTCTAGTATTACAATGCCTCCTGCTTCACTTTTCTTGCTAAGGATTGCTTTGGCTATTCTGGGTCTCTTATTTTTCCAAATGAATTTCATGATTGCTTTTTCAATCTCTATGAAGAATGCTGTTAGCATTTTAATAAGAATTGCATTAAATCTGTACAGTATTTTTGATAGTATGGTCATTTTCACAATATTAATTCTGCCTATCTAGGAGCATGGGAGGTCTTTCCATCTTTTAAAAATACAGTTATCTCATAGTAGACAAAGGAGGCAAAAACACTGGAGAAAAGATAGCCTCTTCAACAAATGGTGCCAGGAAAACTGGAAATCTGTATGTAACAAAATGAAATTAAACCCCTACCTCTTCCCCTGCACAAAACTCAACTCAAAGCAGATCAAGGACTTAGGCACTGTAATAGTTACTCTGCACCAAATAGAAGAAAAAGTAGGCCCCAATCTTCACCATGTTGCTTAGGATTTGACTTCCGTAACAAGACTCCTAAAGAGCAAGAAGTAAAATCAATAATCAATAAATGGGATGGATTAAAACTGAAAAGATTCTTTTCAGCAAAGGAAACAATCAATAACATGAAGAGAGAGCCTACAGAATGGAATAAAATCTTTAACACATGCACCTCAGAGCATTTTTTCTCCAGGGCACATAAAAAACTGAAAAAACTTAACACCAAAAAACCAAATCGTCCAATCAATAAATTGACTAAGAAACTGATCAGACACTTCAAAGAAGAAGAAATACCACTGATCTACAAACATATGAAAAAATGTTCAACATCTTTCACAATTAGATTATCTAACAATAATCTGGATTATTCATGAATATGGGAGGTTTTTCCATCTTCTACTCTCTCCTTATATTTATTTTTCAGTAATTCATAATTTTCCCTGTGGAGGTCTTTTACCTCCTTAGCTACATTTCTAGGTATTTTATTTTTTCTTTTTCAATCTATTGTGAATGAGATCCTTTTCCTGATTTCTTTCTTGGTACATTCATTTTGTTGTATAGAAAAGTTCCTGATTTTTGTATGCTGATTCTGTATCTTGCTACTTGAATAAATTTATTATCTCTAGAAGTCTCCTGGGGAAACCCTTAGGGTCCTCTAAACATAGAGTCATCTCATCTGCAAACAGGGATAATCCTTCCTATTTTCCTATTTGTATCCCCTTTCTTTCTTTATTGTGCCTACTTGTTCTGGCTAAAATTTCAAATATCATATTAAATTGGGGTGGTAAAAATAAACATTCTTGTCTAATTCCTTATTTTAGATGAAATGCTTTCAGTTATCCCTCATTCAGTATGAGGTTGTGGCTTTGGGTTTGTCATGCATGGTTTTTATTATGCTGAAATAAGTTCCCTATACCCCTAGTTTATTCAGGGTTTTTATCATGAAGGAGTGTTGAATTTTTGTAGAAGGTTTAGTCTGTTATCTATTGAGATGGTTATGTGATTTTTGTTCTTGATTCCGTTTATGTGGTGTATTATGTTTATTGATGTGTATATATTGAACCATCCTTGCATCCTCAGATGAAACTATGGTTAGCACGGTGAATGATCTTTTTGATTTGTTGTTGAATTGTTTGCAAATATTTTATAAATGATTTTTGCACCTATGTTTATAAAGAATTTCGTTTTGGACGGGGCGATCCAAGATGGCGGCCTAGAGGGAGACTGCACCCCCAGTCGCTCCAGAACCCAGGAGTTAAGAAGGGGAGGCATTGAGAGACTCGGACTGAAATAGAGCCACAGGTGAGTCTGCCCACGGGTAAAGCTCGGCCCGGGTGGCAGGCCCAGATAGAGGTGGCTTATCGGAGCCGGGCAGGGCAGCTAGAGTCATCCACAGGCAGCCCTGCGCACTCCGGTGGTGGGCCCCGCCCACACAGCCAGCTTCTCCAGGTTCTCGGAACGGAACTAGACCGCTAGTGAGAGCCTTTCTGACCAGAACAAGCTCCGAGTCCCGGAGCCACTGCAGCGCAATGTACTCCGGCACACAAGCAGCTTCAGGGACCAGGATAGGGCAGCCAGAGACCTCCCCAAGTAGCCTGGACCCCTGCGGTGGGAGGTGCCTTTCAAGTCTAGCTTCTCAGACCAGACCGCCCAGTGAGAGGTTTTCTACATAGAACCAGCCACAAGTCCCCGAACCAACGGAGAGCTTCGATCTGCAAGCAGCCTCTGGGATCAGGGCAGGGCAGCCAGAGAACTCTTCAGGCAGCTCTGCCCACTCCGGTCGCAGGCTCTCTTCACAGGGCGATCCAAGATGGCGGCCTAGAGGGTGACTGCACCCCCAGTCGCTCCAGAACCCAGGAGTTAAGAAGGGGTGGCATTGAGAGACTCGGACTGAAATAGAGCCACAGGTGAGTCTGCCCACTGGGTAAGCTCAGCCCGGGTGGCAGGCCCAGATAGAGGTGGCTTATCAGAGCCAGGCAGGGCAGCTAGAGTCTTCCCAAGGTAGCCTTCCACACTCCGGCAGTGGGCTCCTCCCACATGGCCAGCTGCACGGTGCAGGCCCACAGTGAGAGCATTTCCGCACAGAGCCAGTTCCAAACCATGGAACCATTAGGGGGCTAGGGGCAGTTTTCTTCAAATGCGCTGCTTTATCAGATTCCTCCAAGACATCAGGCTACTGAAGGCTGAGAGGTGATACACTGGAAATCTACCGGGACACTATAAGCCAATAGCGGAAAACTGCAATATCTCAGGGTCCCACTGACAGCTGACCAATATGAGAAAACAAGGGAAGAAAATGTCCCAAACAAACCTAGATACTACATCAATAAAACCCAATGACAGCACAGCAGAAGAAATGTCAGAAAGGGAGTTCAGAATGTACGTAATTAAAACGATCAGGGAAGCTAATGAGGAGATGAAAGAGCAAATGCAGGCATTGAAGGAAGAGATGAAAGAGCAAATGCAGGCATTAAATGATCGCACCAATCAACAATTAAAAGAGCAAATACGGGAAGCAAGAGATCATTTCAAAAAAGAGTTAGAGATACTGAAAAAAAAAACAAACTGAAATACTTGAAATGAGGGAAACAATAAACCAAGTTAAAAACTCCATAGAAAGCATAACCAATAGGATAGAACACCTGGAAGACAGAACCTCAGACATTGAAGACAAATTATTTAACCTTGAAAGCAAAGTTGGCCAAACAGAAAAGATGGTAAGAAATCATGAACAGAATCTACAAGAATTATGGGATATCATGAAAAGGCCAAATTTAAGAATTATTGGGATTGAGGAAGGCTTAGAGAAACAAACCAAAGGAATGAACAATCTATTCAATGAAATAATAACAGAAAATTTCCCAAATCTGAAGAATGAAATGGAAAACCAAGTACAAGAGGCTTATAGAACTCCAAACATACAAAATTACAACAGACCCACACCAAGGCACATTATTATGAAAATACCTAACATACAAAATAAAGACAGAATTTTAAAGGCCGCAAGAGAAAAGAATCAAATTACATTCAGAGGGAAACCAATAAGAATATCAGCAGATTTTTCAATCCAGACCCTAAAAGCTAGAAGGGCCTGGAACAACATATGCCCCAAGCCCTGAAAGAAAATGGATGCCAACCAAGAATCTTATACCCAGCAAAACTTACCTTCAAATTTGACGATGAAATAAGATCCTTCCATGATAAACAAAAGCTAAAGGAATTTACAAAAAGAAAGCCAGCATTACAGAACATTCTCAGCAAAATATTCCATGAGGAAGAGATGAAAAACAACGATGCAAATCAGCAACAGGAGGCGCTAGCCTAAAGGAATAGCCAAATAAAGGAGAAACCAAATCATGTCAAAAACAAATATGAGTCAATTGACCGGGAATACAAATCATATCACAATAATAACCCTGAATGTTAATGGCCTGAATTCATCAATCAAAAGACACAGACTGGCAGATTGGATTAAAAAGAAAAATCCAACAATATGCTGCCTGCAAGAGACTCATCTCATAGAAAGAGACACCCATAGACTAAAGGTGAAAGGATGGGGAAAAACATACCATGCACACGGACACAGCAAAAAAGCTGGAGTATCCATCCTCATCTCAGATAATGTGGACTTCAAACCAAAACTAGTCAGAAGGGATAAAGAAGGACATTACATGCTGCTTAAGGGAAGCATAAATCAGCAAGACATAACAATCATAAATATCTATGCCCCGAACATTGGCTCATCCACGTACGTCAAACAAATCCTTCTCAATTCCAGAAATCAAATAGACCACAACACAATAATACTAGGCGATTTTAACACACCTCTCTCACCACTGGATAGATCGTCCAAACAAAAATTGAATAAAGAAACTATAGATCTCAACAACACAATCAGCAATTTAGACTTAACGGACATATATAGAATATACCATCCAACAAAGAATGAATACACTTTCTTCTCAGCAGCACATGGATCCTTCTCTAAAATAGACCATATTTTATGCCACAAAGCTACTGTTAGTAAATACAAGAAGATAGAGATACTACCTTGTACTCTATCAGATCATAATGGATTGAAATTAGAAATAACTGACAGAATAAAAAACAGAAACTTCTCCAATACCTGGAGACTAAATAATACACTATTATATGATGAATGGATAACAGAAGACATCAGGAGGGAAATAAAAAAATTCTTAGAAGTAAACGAGAACAAAGACACATCATATCAAAATCTCTGGGACACTATGAAAGCAGTACTTAGAGGAAGATTTATTTCATGGGGTGCATTCAAAAAAAGAAGTAGAAATCAACAAATAAACGAGTTAACACTACAGCTCAAAGCACTAGAAAAAGAAGAGCAGACCAATACCAAAAGTAGTAGAAGACAGGAAATAGTTAAAATCAGAGCCGAAATCAACGAAATCGAAACAAAAGAAACAATCGGAAAAATTAATAAAATAAATAGTTGGTTCTTTGAAAAAATAAATAAAATTGATAAACCCTTAGCCACACTAACAAAGAGAAAGAGGGAGAAAACTCAAATTACTAAAATTCGGAATGAACAAGGAAACATCACAACAGACACGAGTGAAATACAAAACATAATTAGAAGCTATTTCGAAAATCTATACTCCAACAAAACAGAAAACCTTGAAGACATCAACAAATTTCTAGAGACATATGAACTACCTAAATTGAACGAGGAGGACATACACAACTTAAATAAACCAATTTCAAGCAATGAAATAGAAGAGGTCATCAAAAGCCTACCAACAAAGAAAAGTCCAGGACCAGATGGGTTCTCAGCCGAGTTCTACAAAACCTTTAAAGAAGAGCTCATTCCAATACTCCTCAAACTATTCCATGAAATAGAAGAGGAGGGAACTCTACCAAACTCGTTCTATGAAGCCAATATCACCCTGATACCTAAACCAGACAGAGACACATCAAGGAAAGAAAATTTCAGACCAATATCCTTAATGAACATCGATGCAAAAATTCTCAACAAAATTTTAGCAAATCGCATACAAATATATATTAAAAAGATAGTGCACCACGATCAAGTGGGTTTTATCCCAGGGATGCAAGGTTGGTTCAACATTCGGAAATCAATAAATGTCATTCACCATATCAACAGACTTAAAGTTAAGAATCACATGATTATTTCAATAGATGCAGAAAAAGCATTTGATAAAATACAGCATCCCTTCATGCTCAAAACACTAGAAAAAATTGGGGTAATGGGAACATTCCTAAACATTATAAAGGCCATCTACGCTAAGCCCATGGCTAATATCATTCTAAATGGTGAAAAACTGAAAGCGTTCCCCCTAAAAACTGGAACAAGGCAGGGATGCCCTCTTTCACCGCTTCTATTCAACATCGTCCTTGAGACTCTAGCCAGAGCAATCAGACAAACCAAAGAAATTAAAGGGATACGAATAGGAAAAGAAGAACTCAAACTATCCCTGTTCGCTGATGACATGATTATATATTTAGAGGAATTGGAAATTCCACCAGAAAACTTTTAGAACTCATCAGTGAATTCAGTAAAGTAGCAGGTTACAAGATCAATGCTCACAAATCCAATGCATTTTTATACATAAGTGATGAATCTTCAGAAAGAGAAATTAGGAAAACTACCTCATTCACAATAGCCTCAAAAAAAATAAAATACTTGGGAATCAATCTCACAAAAGAGGTGAAAGACCTCTACAATGAGATCTACAGAACACTAAAGAAAGAAATTCAAGAAAACCTGAGAAAATGGAAAGATCTCCCATGTTCTTGGATAGGCAGAATTAATATTGTCAAAATGGCTATACTACCAAAAGTGCTATACAGATTCAATGCAATTCCAATTAAAATCCCAATGATGTACCTTGCAGAAATAGAGCAAGCAATTATGAAATTCATCTGGAAGAATAAAAAACCTAGAATAGCTAAAGCAATCCTCAGTAGCAAGAGCGAAGCAGGGGGTATCGCAATACCAGATCTTCAACTCTACTACAAAGCAATAGTAACAAAAAACGGCATGGTATTGGTACCAAAATAGACAGGTAGATCAATGGTACAGAATAGAGGACATGGACACAAACCCAAATAAATACAATTTTCTCATACTAGACAAAGGTTCCAAAAATATGCAATGGAGGAAAGATAGCCTCTTCAACAAATGGTGCTGGGAAAACTGGAAAACCATATGCAATAGAATGAAATTAAACCCCTATCTCTCACCCTACACAAAACTCAACTCAAAATGGATCAAGGACCTCGGAATCAGACCAGAGACCCTGCATCTTATAGAAGAAAAAGTAGGTCCAAATCTTCAACTTGTTGGCTTAGGATCAGACTTCCTTAACAGGACTCCCATAGCACAAGAAATAAAAGCAAGAATCAACAACTGGGATAGATTCAAACTAAAAAGCTTTCTCTCAGCAAAGGAAACTATCAGAAATGTGAAGAGAGAGCCTACGGAGTGGGAGAATATCTTTGCCAACCATACCTCAGATAGAGCGCTAATTTCCAGAATCTATAAAGAACTCAAAAAACTCTACACCAAGAATAAAAATAATCCAATCAACAAATGGTCTAAGGAAATGAACAGACACTTCACAGAAGAAGATGTACAAGTAATCAACAGATATATGAAGAAATGTTCAACATCCCTAGTAATAAGGGAAATGCAAATCAAAACTACCCTAAGATTTCATCTCACCCCAATTAGAATGGCGATTATCAAGAATACAAGCAACAATAAGTGTTGGTGAGGATGTGGTGAAAAAGGAACACTCATTCATTGCTGGTGGGGTTGCAAATTAGTGCAGCCACTCTGGAAAGCAGTGTGGAGATTCCTCAAAAAGCTTGGAATGGAAACACCATTTGACCCAGCTATCCCACTCCTTGGCCTATACCCAAAGGACTTAAAATCAGCATACTACAGAGATACAGCCACATCAATGTTCATTGCTGCTCAATTCACCATAGCCAGATTGTGGAACCAACCTAGATGCCCTTCAGTTGATGAATGGATAAAGAAACTGTGGCATATATATACAATGGAATATTACTCCGCAATGAAGAATGATAAAATTATGGCATTTGTAGGCAAATGGACGCAATTGGAGAATATCATGCTAAGTGAGATAAGCCAATCTCAAAAAACTAAAGGACGAATGATCTCGCTGATAAGCGGATGAGGACATATAATGGGTGGTGGGAGGGGTTAGCATTAGGTTTAGGGTTAGGTTTAGGGTTAGGGATAAGGAGAGCGGTAAGAATGAAGGAAAGAAGGACTGTATAGAGGGCAAAGAGGGGTGGGAGGGGTGGGGGGGAAAGGAAAAAAAAATAAACATCATTGCCCTATGTAAACGTATGATTACACAAATGGTATGCCTTGACTCTATGTACAAATAGAGAAACAACATGTATCCCATTTGTATACAATTAAAAAAAATAAAAAAAAAAAAAAAGAATTTTGTTTTGTAATCTTCTTGTGTCTTTATCTGATTTTGTTATCACGGTGATACTGCTTTGTAGAATAAATCTGGAAGTCTTCCAAACTCATGGCATTTGAGGAGCAATTTCATGCACTATTTCACAGAATAATTTGAGGAGCACTGGTGTTAGTTCTTCTGTAAAGATCTGGCACAATTCTACTGTAAATCCATCTGGGCCTGGGCTTTTCATTACTGATTCAACCCCACTGATCATTATTGGTCATTGTTATTTACCTTTTCTATTTACTCTTGGTTCAGTTTTGATAGGTAATATGTGTCTAGTGATTTATCCATCTCTTTCAGATTTTCTAATTTGTTGGAATACAAATTTTTAAAATAGTAATTAATGATCATCTGGATTTCCATGATGTCTCTTGTAATAGCCCCCTTTTCATCTCTAATTTTATTAACTTGGGTGGTCTCTCTTTTGGTTAGTTTGGCTAATGGTTTATCAGTCTTGTTTATCTTGCCAACAAACTGATACTTTATTTTGTTCCTTTATTCTCTATTTCATTCATTTCAACTCTGACCTTTAATATTTGTTCCCTTCTACTGCTTTTCGGTTTTGTTTGTTCAAGTTCTTCTAAGACCCTGAGAAGTATCATTGGGTTATATATTTAAGATCGTTCTGATTTTTTTATGTAGGCCCTTATAGATATAAACTTCCATCTTAAAACTGTCTTAATACATCCCAGAGATTCTGGTATGTTGTATTTCTATTCTCATGTGAGTGGGCTGAGGAGATAGCTCAGCTGGTAGAGTGCTTGCCTCGAAAGCACAAGGCCCTGAGTTCAATCCCCAGTACTGCAAAAAAAAAAAAAAAAAAAAAAGGTATTCTCATGTGATTATAAGAATTGGTTAACTTATCCCAATTTCTTTGATATCCAGTCATCATTCAAAAGTGTATTTTTCAATCTCCATGCATTTGTGTAGTTTCTATTGCTGTTGATTTTTAATTTCAATCCATTATGATCTAATAAGATATCAAAATTATTTGTTTTTTTTAATTTGCTAAGACTTGTCTTTGTGGCCTAATATGTTATCTACTTTGCAGAAAGTTGCATGAGCTGCTAAAAGGTAAGTATATTCAGTTGTTATTGAATGAAATATTCTGTTGATGTCTTAAAAGCATTTAATCTAAAATAAATTTAACTTTTTAGAATTTATGTCCATTTTTTTATTTGCCTGGATGATCTATCAGTGAGAGTGGTTTATTAAGTCACCCACTATTATTGTCCATAGGTCCCTTTATGCGAAGAAGTACTTACTTTATGAAGTTGGGTGTACCAATATGTTCAGGGCATATAAATTTTTATTTTTTACTCTGTTTATACATAAGAGCAGAATGCATTTTGATTCATTGTACACAAATGGAGTACAATTTTCATTTCTCTGATAGGACATGATATAGAGTCATGCCATTTGTGTAATCATACATGTACATAGGGGAATGATGTTTGTCTCATTCCACCATACTTCTTTCCCCCTCCCCTATCCTTCTCTCATTTTCCGCTACACAATCCACAGTTCCTCCATTCTACCCTAAACCCCTCCCCACCCCTGTTATATATCAGCATCCATTTTTCAGAGAAAACATTCTGGTTTTCTGGGATTGGCTTATTTCACTTAACATGATATTCTCCAACTCCATCCATTTACCTGCAAATGCCATAATTTTTTTGTTCTTCTTTGTGGCTAAATAATATTCCATTGTGTGTGTATGTGTGTGTGTGTGTGTGTGTGTGTATCACAACTGCTTTATTCATTCATCTATTGAAAAGCATCTAGGTTGGTTCTACAATCTAGCTATTGTGAATTGAGCTGCTATAAACATTGATGTGGCTGCATCACTGTAGTATGTTGATTTTAATGAGGAGTGAGATAGCTGGATCAAATGGAGGGTCCATTCCAAGTTTTCTGAGGAATTTCCATACTGGTTTCCAGAGTGGATACACCGATTTGCAGTCCCACCAGCAATGTACGAGTGTACCTTTTTCCCCCACATCCTTGCCAACATCTATTGTTTCTTGTATTCTTGATAATAGCCATTCTAATTGGAGTGAGATGAAATTTTAGGTAGTTTAAATTTGCATTTCTTTAATTACTAGAGATGTTGAACTTTTTTTTATATATTTATTGACTAATTATATATCTCCTTCTGTGAAGTGTCTGCTCAGTTCCTTAGCCCATTTATTGAGTGGGTTCTTTGTATTTTTGGTAGCAAGTTTTCTGAGTTCTTTATAAATTCTGGAGATTAGTGCTCTATCTGAAGTGTGTGTGGCAAAGATTTTATTCCACTCTGTAGGCTCTCTCTTCATATTATTGATTGTTTCCTTTGCTGAGAAAAAAGCTTTTTAGTTTGAATCTATTCCAATTATTGATTCCTGCTTTTATTTCTTGCACTTTGGGAGTCTTGTTAAGTAAGTACAGTCTTAAGCCAACATGATAAAGATTTGAACCTACTTTTTCTTCTATTTGGTGCAGAGTCTCTGGTCTAATTTCTAGGTCCTGGATCCATTTTGAATTGAGTTTTGTGCAGGGTGAGAGATAGGGGTTTCATTTCATTTTGCTGCATATGGATTTCCAGTTTTCCCAGCACCATTTGTTGAAGAGGCTATCTTTTTTCCACTGTAGGTTTTTGGCACCTTTGTCTAGTATTAGATGACTGTATGTATGTGGGTTTGTCTGTGTCCTCTATTCTATACCATTGGTCTACCTGTCTATTTTGGTGCCAAAGCCATGCTGTTTTGTTACTATTTCTCTGTAGTACAGTTGAAGGTCTGGTATTGTGGTACTTCCTGCTTCACACTTCCTGCTAAGGATCACTCTGTTTATTCTGGGTCTCCTATTCTTCCGAATGAGTTTCATGATTTCTTTCTTTCTATGAGGTACATCATTGGGATTTTAATTGGAATTGCATTGAATCTGCATAGCACTTTTGGGAATATGGCCATTTTGACAATATTAATTCTGCCTATCGGAGAACATGGGAGATCTTTCCATCGTCTAAGTTTTCTTTAATTTCTTTCTTTAGTGTTCTCTAGTTTTCACTGTAGAGGTCTTTCGCCTCCTTTGTTAGAATGATTCCCAAGTATTTTATTTTATATATATTTTTTGAGGATTATTGTAAATGGGGTAGCTTTCCTAATTTCTCTTTCAGAGGATTCATCACTTATGAACCAACAGAAATGCACTAGATTTATGAGGTGGCTTTCATATGGTGCTACTTTGCTGAATTCATTTATTAGTTCTAGAAGTTTTCTGGTAGAAATTTTTGGATCCTCCAAATATAGAATCATGTCATTGTCAAACAGTGATAGTTTGAGTTCTTCTTTTCCTATTCCTATCCCTTCTTTGGTCTATCTAATTTTTCTAGCTAAAGTATCAAAGATGATCTTGAATAGAAGTGGTAAAAGAGGGCATCTCTGTCTTGTTCCAGTTTTTTGGAGGGAATCTTTCAGTTTCTCTTCATTTATATTGATGTTGGCCTTGGGTTTAGCATAGAAAATCTTTACAAGGTTGAGGTATGTTCCTACTATCCCTATTTTTTCTAGTGTTTTGAGCATGAAGGGGGGGCAGTATTTTATCAAATGCTTTTTTTTTTTGCATCTATTGAAATAATCATGTGATTCTTAAGTTTAAGCCTGTTGATGTGGTGAATTACATTTATAGATTTCTGGATGTTGAATCAACCTTACATCTCTGGGATGAAACCCACTTGATCATGGTGCACTATCTTTTTAATACATTTTTGTATGTGATTTGTAGGGCATATATTTTTATAATCATATCTTCTTGTTGGTTAGTTCCCTTTAGCAATGTATAGTGAAATGCTTTGTCTAATTTTTTTAGATGTGTGATATTAAGGATTGAACTTAGGGCCTAGCACATTGTAGGCAAGTACTCTATCACTGTGCAAAACTCATAGTTATTTGTATTTTATTTTGACAGAGTGAATCTCATTAAGTTTCCCAGGTTGACTATAAAGTTGTGATCTTCCTATCTTAGTCTCCCAAGTATCTAGTACTACAGATGTGTATATCCAGTCTTGTCCTTTCTGACTGAAGTTGGCTTGAACTCTACTTTTCAATTCCATATGCATAGAATGCTGTCCTTCCATTCTTTTCAGTCTGTGAAGGTCTATGCTAATTAGGGGGCCTTCTTTTTTAAACCAATATGCTAATTAATCTGTCTTTTTTTAAAACTTTTTAGTTGTCAATGGACCTTTATTTATATGTGGTGCTGAGAATGGAACCCAGTGCCTCACACATGATAGGCAAGTGCTGTACCACTGAGCCAGAACCCCAGTCCCTAATGTATGTCTTTTAACTGGAGAATTCAGTGTTATTATAGGGAAGTGTGTACTACTTACTGTCTTTTTTTATTATTTTTAATGTGTACCTAAACCCTAATTCTCATTTTCTTATCTACTCTTCTAATGAGATTTATTCTCCCACACTTCTCTTGGTTATTTTTATCCTTGTCTATTTATGGGTTCCTATGTCTTCTGAAACACTGACTTAGTGATCATTAACTCCTTTAGTTTATCTTGGAACATATTTATCTCTTCTTCAATTGTGAAGTTTACTTTTGCTGCATACAGAAATCTACATTGGCAGGTTTTTTTTTCTTTTTTTCCCCCAAGAGTTTGACAATATCATTATATGCCCTCCTGGTCTTTAGCATTTCTTCCCAGAAATCTAATATTACTCTGATGGGTTTGTCTTTATAAATGACTTGACATTTCTAACAGCTTTTAAAATCCTTTCTTTGTTCTAAGTTTTTGGTATTTTAAATATAATATGTTGTGGAGAAGTTCTTTTCTGGTCGGGTCTATTTAGAGTTCTAAATGTCTCCAGTACCTGCATGTCTATGTCATTTCCAAGACTGGGGAGGCTTCCTGCCATTACTTTACTGAAGAAGTTTTCTATGTAATTATCCTACATGTCCACTTCTTCCTCCAGGGCCTATGAAACTTAAATTTAGTTTCTTATTGTTGTCTCAGAGCTTGTGTATATTCTGTTCAAAGTTTTTTCTTTGTTACTATCAGCTAAATTCTGATTTTCTCTTCTATCACTGCTTCTGAAGCAATTTTTCCAACTTTGTCTCTTTTGGTCTTTTCCTTTGTGTCACCTCTAAACCCCCTGCATGGGGGCAAGTTCAAAACTGATGAACTCTTTTTCACTCTCTATTCTAGTAACCAAAGTCTCTGAGCCTCTATAAGTCTCTGTCAGTCTATTACTGGACCTCATTCTTTTCCCTCAGTCACTCAACCCACTGCATATCTGTTCTACAATTACTGTGATTCTTAACTGCAGAAAAACTGGAACTTACAGCCTGCTTCTACTCAGCCATCCTCTCCTATTGCATTCTCCCATTTTTCAAATTTAATAGTACAGATGATCATCTTTACTTCCATAGCTACAAGAAGCAATTACCTTTTTCATCTTTTAATACAGTTCCACAGTCTTTGTATTCGTATCTTTTTAAATGGGAAATAATTAATGACTTTGAATCAATCTCCAAACTTAAAGTGTCAACTGGGAGACTATTCCTTGATAAATGGGAGTTTGTTGCTTCCCTAATCCTCATTTATGTTCAATAAAATTTATTTTAAGATCTTACTGTCATTTATTATCATTACCATTTATAAAATCTCTATTTTTAGAAGGCAAGTATTGAGAGAGAATGCATTTCAAATTGATTTCAAATTTTTTTGCCATAGAAATGAGTTTTGTTAGAATAGTCTTTAGAGAATTTAAGAACAATGAGGCAAGACATAAGCATGGAGTCTTGAGGAGAGAAAAGGAATGAGATAAAATTGGAAATACACCATAGTAACAGGATAAACTACACAGGATACTCTGAAAAAGTATGGCAGTCAAGGCAAATTTCTAATCAGAAGGATAATCCAGAGTTGAAATTTATACAAATAACAAAATAAAGTGTGAGAACAAGGTAATTTCCCAGTGAAAAAAATACTGATGCTGTAGAACAGCTTAAAAATTGAAATGACAACAAAGTCCTAAGACTTCAAATATTTCAGTAGAAATCACTTACCTCATCATAATAAACTCTCAGTTCTGCTCTTTTAGATTTCAAATCCCAGAATACTACAGTACCATTTTCATAACCTATTAGCAGCTGAAAAACATTAAAACAATCATTTTCTTAATTTTGACATTAATATTATCTTGGCTCAAATAAATAATTATGTTAATACAATAAAGAAAAATCATACCACATAACACAATTGTATTTATAACTGTGTAATACTAATTTTCTAGAACTTCATTATGTTTCCTACCTTTAAAAACATTTTCACCACAAAGATATATTTGAGGAAACAGATACCTTATGCTGGCCTGTACATTAACAATATGCATATATTTTGAAACAGCACAAGATACTCCATAAATAGGTATAATTTTATGTGCCAAATTAAAGCAAATAACTTTACTTCCATATAAATATTTATCAATGAATTTTGCTTCATTCTAAGAGGAAATGAGTATATAAATATATGTGATACAATATAAAAATCAGTATGAAAATTGGAAAAGAAAAATGGTATAGAAAATGAAGATGAAATGGTACGATTAATGATTTGATAAATGAAAAAATGTCTAAATTAGATTTGTACTTACATAAGTATTTCTCAAATTCATAAGAAATCACATGTACCATACTTTAATATTTGAACTTCAGAACAATTCTTTTCACATACCAGAGAAAATGATGAATAACAAGACCAGTTTCTATTGAGTGTATAAGACTATGCTAAAGAAGATTTGATAGTTTTAAAAGTTTGGAAAATATCACTTAAGCAAAAAAGAGATTAAAACAATTCTTCCAAATTAGAGCCTTAAGATGGAATAGTCTTATTCTAAAACACTATCATATTTTCAAAGTGAATATCTGAAAAATAAATGTTACTTTGTCTATAAGACAGCAATAGTAATCATAGTATGTAAAATATTGAGCATCAAAATAGCAAAAATTACTGAGATAACTATAAGATTATGATACAGGAAATATTGCACTAGATTCACTTAGAGAATTAATGAAGAGAAAAGAGCCCCAGACATTAAGGAAACATCAGACAAGGTTACTCTATAATCATGAGGGATCAAGATAAAAGATGACTTCTCGGCAATCATATCTGACCACATTGAAACACCAAGTTATAAATCATTTATGTATCATTTTTTAAAGTCTTTTACAACAGAATATAAATACCATAAAGGCAAAGAAGTAGGGTTATTTGTTCACTATTATATCATTAGGACCTGGAACTCTGAATAAAATAGGTATTTGATAAAATTAATTATTAAGTATCAAAGAATCAAATTTAGATATTACATTCTAATGACAGTTAAGTAAAATGAGAAGTCACTGAGGAAAGTATTTTGGAAATAAAAAACATCTAAATAATTAATGAACAAAGAAATCATTAATAAAATGTACAAAATAAAACTAAACAAAAATGTCTCACATTGAAACTTATGGGATACAGATGAATCTTACTAAGAGAAATTTGTAGTTTTATAAACAGACATGAAAATAAAACTTTAAACTGTTTTATAATATTTATTTGACTTCAAATAAAGTCAAGAGAGTAAACTTCAGAAATAAGAAAAAAATGAAACATTTAATCCAAGATCAAAGGATGCCTTTTATTTATTCAAATATAATTTTATATCTTACATGAAGTTTCCAAGTGCTCTACATATTTATTTTCTTATTAACTTGATACTTAGTTATTTTGATGTTTTCATTGCTATTTTATATGAGCTATTGTCTTCATTATCTTTTCTAAAAGGCTATAATTTATAGAGTTAAATTTGAGTATGCAATCTTCTCACTTTTATTTTAATGTTTATTTTATTTTTTCATGTTTTTATTCATGTATTATATAGTGTGGTTCATTTTGACATAATCATGAATGAAATAAGTGAAAAAATGTGTACCTCTTTAGTAATCAAGGAAATGCAAATCAAAACTACAATGAGAATTCATCTCAATTAGAATGCCAATCATCAGGAATACAAACAACAATAATTAATGTGGATCTTCTTAGTCATTCTAGGCATAATTTCATAATTATCTAAAACAGAGATAATTTTACTCTTCCTTTTCAATTTTTATACCTCTAAGTGTTTGTATTAGTCTAACTGCTTTGTTCAAATATCCTTCAGTGTCTTCAGTGTTAAAAATAGTGGAGAGGTGAGTCTCTTTCTTCTTAGTGCCTATAGTTTTTCCTCATTAAATAAGATCTTAAATTCTGAAAACAAAGGGGATTATGAATTAATTCACTTTTATAAATTTATTTGACCAGTAATAGAGGCTTAATTTTAAAATATTTTATTGTGTATTCATACCCTTGTATACCCATGTAACTACCTATGTCAAAAAATAAAACAAAGAAATTGAAAAAAAAATACAAGCCTTTCAGAACCCTATTTCATATACACTTACAAGGTCAGTATCTTCTGTCTTCTCTAAAATTAACCAATGTTCTGATTTTTAACATTATAGGTTACTGTTAAGTTTTTGAATTTTATTTAAGAATTAT
The DNA here is from genome assembly GCF_902686445.1 of Sciurus carolinensis. Lineage (NCBI taxonomy): Eukaryota > Metazoa > Chordata > Mammalia > Rodentia > Sciuridae > Sciurus > Sciurus carolinensis. The sequence continues at coordinate 72,114,310 of NC_062221.1, forward strand.
GCATTACATATTTTTCGTCTTGCTTATATTTCTATTTTAGTTGTTGTAGTTCATTCAATTTCACTACTCAAACAGTATTCCATTGTTTAGCTATAACAGTATCACAAGTAATGTATTCATTTTACAATCAATGTAATAATGTTGAATGAACAAACTTATACATGAATTTTGGTGAATATGTGTATACACTCTACCAGGTATATACTGGTCCATAGGGTATGAACACATTTAACAGATGTTATCAAGCAGTTTTTCCAAAGTGCTTAAACCAGCTTTCATTTCCACAAGCTACATATGAGGGTTCCAATTCCTTCTCATCTTCTTGAATTACTTATATTGTCAACAGTTGTACAATGTTTAAGAGAAGACATACATAGTAGGCAACTTTGTCTCATTTCTGATTAGCAGGAAAACTTTTATTTATTCACCATTAAGGAGGACATTTTCATAGCATTGGGTAAATTAGCAAAGTTCAGAGTCATGAAGGTTTTTTTGCTAGAATACCAAGAGATTTTTATCCTGAAAGAAGTTGAATTTTATTAAATGCTTCTTAGGAATCTATTTTTATTGTCATATATTTTGTCCTAATTTCTGTTAAAATTTTAATTCTGTGAATTAAATTGATTTTAAAAATCTAAACCAACTGCATTCTTTTTAAATATTTTTTTCTAGTTGTCAATGAACCTTTATTTTATTTATATGCGGTGCTAAGAATTAAACCCAGCGCATCACACATGCTAGGCAAGCACTCTACCACTGAACTACAACCCCAGCCCTAAAATGCTAAACCAACTACATTTCTAGAATGAACAAAAATTCTTTGTGATCTTGTGTGCCTTCTTATTCATTCTTGATCAGACTTGCCACAGACACACCAATTTTGTTAGTTTTCAAAGAATCAACTTTCATTTTTGCTAACATATTACATTTTGTTTTCTATTAGTTTAATATCTGCTCTTGTTTTTTGAATTAGGGCTCTTCAGATAAACCAAATCAATAGGATATATTTCTACACATAAAGATTTATTATCAGGAATTGGCTCACGTGATTACAGAGGCTGACAAATCCCAAGATCTGCAGGGTGAGTTGGCAAGCTGAAGACCCAGGAAAACTGATATTGTTACAGTCTGAATCTGAAGGCCTGAGAACCAGGAAAATTGATGGTGAAGTTATGGTCTGAAGACCAGCAGGCTCAAGTACCAGGAAGAGTCGGTGTTTCAGTTAACAGTCCCAAAGACAGGTAAAAGCTGATGTCTCAGTTCCAAAGCAGTCAGGCAGGAAGACTCTCTTCCTCAGGAGAGGCTCAGGCTTTTTGTTTGATTCAAGCCTTCATTCAATTGATGGAACCCATCCACATTATGAAGGACAATTTATTTTTCTCAGTCTATAGATTTAATATTAACTTTGTCCAACACTATCCTCATAGAAACATTCAGAATAGTGTCTGACCAAATATCTGAGTACCCCAAAGCCCAATGGAGTCGATGACATAAATTAAACAGTCACATCTCTGTTATCTTTCTTCTACTTTCTTTGGGTTTAATTCACTATATTTTTAACTTCTTAGGTTAGATACTAAGATCATAGATTTTTCAGCTTTTCTCCCCTTTTAATAAATGAAAGAAAAGCTATAAACAGTTCGTTAGCCATAGTTCTAATTACACTCTAAGTTTGATATGCCATGTTTTTATTGTAATTTAGTTTAAAATATATTGCAATTTCTGTATTGATTTCTTCTTTAATATAAAAGTTATTGAGAAGTATGGTGCTCAATCACTAGTCCTTTGGGGGATTTCCCATTTGTCTTTTTCTTATAATCTTATTAAACTCTCTTGTTATAGAATATATTGTGTATTATTTTAATCCTCTGAAAATTTTTGACATATATTTTATGATTCAGCAAATGTAAACCTTTGGCAAATACTCTGTGTGTACTTGACAATAATATGTAGTCTGTAAGGGTTGGGTATAAGTTTATTAATCAGGTGGTTCAAATTTTTGTTATTCTCACTACTTGTCTTCGCTTGTTTTCTCAGTAACTGGGAGAAATGTATTAAAATTTCCAGCCACAATTGTGAATTTAAATATTTTTCCTTTTAATTTTCAGTTTACCTTGTATTTTTTAGCTCTATCAAATTATACACACAAAAACACACACCAAGGAATCTTGCAAAGTGAAAAGATGACTCAAATTTGTACAATTTTCAGGTAACATGGTACTATGTGAAGAAAGCACTACCTATACATTATAATGCTATGTCATTAGTCATATACAAATTTAGTATTATTTCTCCTGCTGAATTATTCTCCCAGTTTATTTTCCTTCTATGGAGAAGGGGGAGAGAAGGAATGGCTAGCAATTTGTTCTTATACCAGTTTCCTACTCTATTTAACTTATATATAATACATTTACTTATTCTTTTAGCGCTCCTACAAGGATAGAAAATTTTCCCATAACTTATCAAAGTGTGATATAAACTAATACTTTTGCTACTTTCTGGAATTTGTAAGTAATATATTTTTCAGGGTTCTTCACAGAGAAATAGTCAATATGATGGCGTGTGTGTGATGGGAATTGGCTCATATAGTTATGGAGGAAAAGTTCCACAAAAGGTCATCTGCAAAGAAACAGGATTGAATTCGGTCTGCGTCTGAAGGTCTGAGAATCAGAGGAGGGAGTAGCATTGATAGAAGACCGAGTCTGAAGGCTTGTGAACTTTGAGTTCTGATGTTCAAGAGCAGGCTACACCAGCTCCAGAAGAGAGTAAATTCACATTCCTTTTTGTCTACCCACATTGGAGAGGGTCAAGCTAATTCAAATGTTAATATTTTCTTGAAACGATCTAGATGCACTCAAATAATGCTTTATCAGTAAGCTGGGTATTATTTAACTAGTCAATTTAACACATAATTATCACTAGAGCCTTGGAAGTTAAATTCAATAAACTTAAACCTAACTTTTTTACCTATTTTCTCTTGTATTTTAATTCTCAATATATTACATTCCCTGAAGTCATTGTCATTATTTATTATAAAATATTGCCTCAGTTTAACCCATGTTTGTGAGTTTTTATCCCTTGCTTCATCTCTCTTCTTATATAATGGATAAATTTCATTTTCTTTCAGAAATCTTTCAGTTTTTTCCTTAGTGCATACTTGCTATTCATGAATTGTCACAAATTCCATTTGTTGAAGGCAATGAATTTGATATGTTTTTTAAAAAAATTTTGTAGAGTACAGAATTCTGTACAGGCAGTTGCTGTTTTCCCTAGCCCCTTATCCTCATTTCGTATTTTTATATTGAGATATCTGCTGTGAGATTTTTTGCTTCCCCCCCCCACCATGCTCTGACTGCTTTGTAGATTATTCTCTTTGATGTGCCCAAGAGGAATTTATATTATGCTTACTTGATTTACAGTATCTCATCGATTGTGGAAAGTATCATTCATTAGTTCTTCACATATTGTTACTGTCATATTTTCTCTTTTCTTCTGGATAACAAATTAGTCAAATATTTGTCCATTTATCTTTTCATTTGTTTATAATCAGTTATTTTAATCTTTATTTTCTACTTCTCTGACAAAATTCTCCATCATTTAGAGTTTACATTTCAATCACAGTTAAAATTGTGTTTTATAACTGTAATTCAGATCCCTTGTTGGTCTATATCTACTTTTGTTTATTCTATTAGTTTCTCGTCAATTCTGGTCCTTGTGTCCACCATGTTATTTGTTTCTGTCACACGGTTAGGCTAAAAAAGATCAATTTAATCCCCCAAAAGGTCTGAGACAATGTTAACAAGGATTTCTGGCTGGCTTTCTTTTTATCCCATCATCTTCCTGGTCCATGAAACTGCGGAACACTCTACTTAGCCTCCCACTAGTCTCTTAGCCACTGTTACTTAAAAAGGGAAAGGTGATGTCAAATGTTTAGTCATTTTATGGAGCATTCAGGAATATTTTAAAAAATATTGTCTAGATTTCCTAGTTCTTCCAGTGGGAGGATAATTGGAAACAAGGTAATCTGCCATCATCAGGAGTAGAAATCTCATGGGTGTTAAACTTTAATTTGAAGATTTTTTTTCAGCATTAGTAGAATGATCATATTTGTCCTTAGGTCTATTATTAACACATTTTCTAATAGTACCCATTCTTGCATGCCTGGAACAAAACACCATTTGTCATAATGTATTATTATTTTTTAATGTACTATTGGATTCTGCCTTCTAATATTTTATTTAAGAATTTTCCATTGATATTTTGTTTTACTGTAGTAAATACACAACATAAGATCTACTCTTTTAACAGATTTATAAGTACACAATACCTTTTTCTTAAATATAGATACAATGTTGAACAGATTTCTGGAGCTTATTCATCTTGTTTGACTGAACTTTAAGTTCATTGATTTAAATCTCCATTATTGCCTCCCCAGGCCCTGTCAAACATTACAGTCTTATCGTCTCTGAATTTGACTGTTTTAGATACCTTATATAAGTTGAATTGTGCAGTATTTGTCTTTCTATGACTAGGTTATTTCACTTGACATAATATCCTCAAGATTCATCCATGTTGTCACACATTGCAGAATTTCCTTTCTTTAAAGGTGAAGAGTGTTATACTGTATGCACACATCACATTTTCTTTGTTTCTTTGTCAATGGCCATTTAGGCTGTTCCCACATCTTGGTTACTATGCATAGTGTTACAGTGAACATAGAAATACATACCTCTTTGAGATCCTGATTTCAATTTTTTTGGAATATATCTCTAGAAGTAGAATTGCTGGATCATATTTTTTAAAATTTTAAAAATTTAAAATTTTTGAGGAGCCTCCATACTGTAGTACTGGAACAGTTTTGCAAGTGTGTACAAGGAATTCAGTTTTTTCCATATCCAACAGTTGTCTTTTTTATATTTAAGTACTATGATGACATATGTGAGCTAGTATCTCATTTGTGGCTTTAATGTGCATTTCTCTAATGATCATTGGCATTCAGAAATTTTTTCATATACCTGTTGATCATTTGCATGCCTATTTTGGTGAAATATCTGTTCAAATTGTATCTCCATTTTTAAATCAGGTTATCAAAGCTTTTTTTATTATTGAGTTGTTGGAGGTTTTTCAAAATATATTTTGGAGAATAATCCTCTATCAGATATATGGTTGCAAAAACTTTTCCCATTCTGTCTGTTGCCTTTTCTTACTCTACTGAATTGTTTTCTTCACAATACAGAAGTTTTTAATTTGATGTAGTTCTACTGTTCATCTTTTATTTTCTGTACTTCTGGTATCATAGTCATGAAGTTATTGCCAAGATCAATGTCATGAAACTTTACCCACAGGAGTTTTACAGCTTAAGGTCATTTTTAAGTCCTGATTCTTGAGTATGAGTTGAAGGTCCAATTATATTATTTTACATGTTGATATTCAGTTTTTCCAATTCATTTGTTGAACAACTCTACTGTGAATTCTTTGCACTATCATTATATTAGTCACAGTGCATGATCCTTTTAATATGCTGTTCGTTTCAATTTGCTATGTTGTTGAGGATTTTTGCATCTATATTCCTCCTAGGTACTCACCTGCAGTTTTATTTTCTTGTGTTTTATTCCAGCTTGTATGTCAGAGTAATGTCAACTCCTTTAAGTAAGAATGATAGTGTTTCCTTTTTTCAATTTTGGGAAAAGTTTAAGAAATACTGGTATTAAGTCTTCCTTAAATGCTTGGTACAATTCGTAGTGAAGCTATCTGGTCTGGATCTTTCTTTGTTAGGAAGTTTTGGTTACTGACTCAATTTCCATATTAGTTACAGGTAAGTTTCAAACCTTTATTTCTTCATGATCTTTTCTGGTAGGTAATATGTTTCTAGTAATTTATCAATTTCTTCTAGATTATAGTTTGTTGGTATATAGTTGTTCTTAGTAGTCTCTCATGATCCTTTTTATTTCTTTGGCATCAGTTAAAAATCCTTTCATTTTTGATTTTATATGAGCATTCTCTTTTTTCTTACTCTTTGCTATTTTATTGATCTTTTTAGAAAATCAACTCAGTTTTGATTTTTTTTCTATTAATTCACTTATTTCCATTCTAATCTTTACTTCCCTCTTTCTGCTACATTTTTACTTAAGTTTGCTTCTCTTATTCTGCTCCTTGAAGTAAAGTTAGTTAGGTTGTTTGGACATCATCCTTATTTTTTAATATAGGCATTTATGGCTAGAACTTCCTTCTTGTGCTGTTTTTGCTGCATCTCATAGTTTTTGGTATAGTGTGTTTTGTCTTTTGTCACAGGAATTTTCTAATTTCCTTTTTGATTTCCCATTGAGTCAATAATTGTTTCAGAGCATGTTTCCATATATTTATGAATTCTAAGGTTTCCGTTATTGATTTCTAGTTTTATTTCATTGTCGTCTGAAAGGATACTAGTATGATTCAATCTTCTTAAATCTGTTAAGACTTGTGGTCTAACAAGTTCTCCATCTTTGTACTTGAGAATAATACGTATGCTGCTGATGTTGGATGAAAAGTTCTCTATATATCTATTAAGTCCCTTTGATCTATAGTGTTATTCAAGTCCTTTCTTTCCTTGACCTTCTATCTGGATAATCTGCCCATTACTGAAAGTGGGTTAACTGAAGTTTCCTACATCTTTCTTCCCCTCACTTCTGTCAATGTTTGTTTTGTATATTAGGCACTTTGGTATTAGATACATGTATATTTATAATTATTATTTTCCTGGAAGATAGGCTCAGTTATCATATATAATATCCTTTTTTTTATTTTTCACTTAAAGTCTATGTTGTCTGAACTCAGCTGTCCCGCTAGTCTTTTGGTTACCGTCTGCATGGATTACTATTTGCATGATATATCTTTTCTCATTCTGCCTTTGTCCCTTTAAATTTGAAATGAGTTCCTTTCAGATAGTGGGGTCCTATATTTTTTTTTAGTTTATGCAGCCACTCTATGTCTTTTAATTGGGGAGTTCAATTCATTTCCAATCATTGATAGGGAAGAATTTATTATTACCATCTTGTTAGTTGTTTTCTGTTTGTTTTGTAGTACCTTGTTTTTTTCTATGGATATGCTTTTATTCCTTTTTTTCTTTTGTGTAACTTCTGTAGGCATTCTTTGTGCATATGGCTATCTTAGGGGTTAATTAAATATCACTTTTTTAAGCAGATAGTAACTTAGGTTCAATAGTATTCAAAAACTCTACACTTTAATTTCCCCTCCACAAAACACATTTTACAGTTATTTCATCACAATTTTCATCTATTCATATTGTGAATCTTATACTATTTTAAAATTATAGCTATTTTTGATATTTTTTAACTTTTGTATTAGTCTTAAGGGATTTACCTACCACCACTACAGTAATTTTCATTGGTATCCATTTACCCTTATCAGTGGGTTTCATTGTTTCTTCTGCTATCCTGTTGCTACTTAGCATCCTTCTGTTTCAACTTGAAAAACTTCTGAGCATTTCTTATAAACTTCTTTTGTTTGGGAAAGCTTTTGCTCTCTTTCATTTTTGAAGGGCAGTATGATATTCTTTGTTGCCTTGGTTTCTGTTTGTTTTTCAGTTTTCCACACATTGAATATATCTTCCCACTTTTGGCTTGAAATTTTTCTGCTGGAAAAATCAGATAACCTTATAAGGATTCCTTCATATATGGAAAGTTGCTTTTTTTCTGGTTGCTTTCAAAATTCTCTTTAATTTTTGACAATTTGGAAAATGTGTCTCAGAACAGATTTCAAATTTCTTTGATTTGATGACCTCTGACCTTTTGGATCTGGATGTCTAGTGTCCTCCCCAAATTTGGGAGATTTATAGTAATTATTTCTTTGAAAAAGCTTTTTGATTATTTCATCTCCTTCTGAACCTTCTATGATATTCATATTGGTCCATTTGATGTTACCCCAAATCTCTTTAAGCCTACTATTTTTCATTATTTTTTCTTTTTTGCTCCTCCAAATTATTTCCAGTCACCCATTTTTGAGTTCTGTGATCCTTTCTTCTACCTTATCTAGTCTTCTGTTGACTTCTCTCATGAATTTTTTCAGTTTAGTTATTTTCTTAAGGTTCATGATTTGTTTGGTACTCTTACATATTTTACCTTTGTTGAAACTCTCATTTTGTTCATGCATTGTTTTCTTGATTCAATTAGAATCTTAGAGTACTTAGCTGACAGGTAAGTAAAATAAATCTGTTTCATTAGAGCTGGTCTCAGAATTATATTGTTATTTTGGGAGAGTTTTGCCACATTCTTTACTTTCCTTTAAACTCTATGTTGGTTTATGGGACAACCCATATGACAAGCTCATCTCCCAGGTTCCCCTAATGGCCTCCCATAGGAGAAGTCCCTCACCATTAGCTTTATGAAAACCCTGAAGGCCTCTATCAATTCTATCCCTTCCCAAGAAGAAGCAGGCAGCTGTGGTTTCTGTTTGTTCTCCCTTTGCTGAGCCAGTTGGTGTAGCTCAGTCTACATCTATCAGTCTAAACCACCACCTTAGTTCTCCCTACAAAGCCAGATTGTGCCAGACTCATCAGATATTTAAGTCAGGTAAGATAAATACTAGCTATTTTGGTATTCCCAGAGAATTTGAGAATCGAACACAGAGATCAATTCCTTCTACTACAAGAGGCAAGCTAACAGCTGGGATTTTTTTTTCTTTTAACCTGCTCTCTCTGTGATAAGCAAGAGAGAATAAGTGACAATCAGAATTGCTGTCTGCATTCTCTCCTGGACTAATAAATATTATGTCAGACACATCAGTGATTCAAGACTGCTAAGACAAAACCCAGTCTTCTGGAGATCCACTTGGAAAAACTGAGGTGCCGATATATGATCAAAGCCCTTCCATCCCTTGGGTGAAACTGAGGACTATGAATCTCTTCTTTGTCATAGAGTACTGCATATAGCAGAATCTCTGGTGAAAGGGTATACTGAATTTCCTTACTGGTTTTGGAGACGGATTTTATGTTCTCTGAGGATGCAGAAACCTTTCAACTAGTTTCTTATTTTTCACAAAGAGAATCAATACATCAACTGTGGTTGTATCAGTCTGTTTGTGAGGAGAAAGAAGGCCCAGACTTTCTATTCTGCCATTTTTTTTAATTTTTTTTTTTTTTTTTTTTTAGTTGTAGATGGACACAATAGCTTTATTTGACTTACTCATCTTTATGTGGTGCTGAGGATCAACCCAGGACTTCACACGTGCTAGTCAAGTTCTCTACCACTGAGTTACAGTCCCAGTCCTCTATTCTGCCATCTTGATGACATTCCTTCTCAATTAACATTAAATCTAAAATTGTCTCTTTGTGCATCTTCTATAAGATTGTCACTTTTATAAATGCTTCATAGAAAATTTGTACATTTTCTTTTTTGAAACTTTTTGAAACAAGGTTTGGTGAACATTTTCTGTACTGGAACAGACTAAACCTTTTAAGCTTTCCAACTACATAATCTCTAATGAAACTTTATTTAGAACAAGAGCAGGTCAGACTTATCCCACTGGCTATAGTTTAGCAATGACTGTTTTTGTACAGTTATGTAGCCCTGGGATTATCCAGTATTTGAAATTTTAGCAAATTTCCTTTGCAAAGCCCTCTGGCTCTAGTGTTTTGGCATCAGAGTAATAATTGAATATATTTCTCATGTTCTTAAATTTTCTGTCTCCATTGGTTTTAGTGCTGATAATTTCCCTGAGGAATTATCCATTTTACCTAGTGTTTTAGTCAGCTTTTTCATAGATGTGACTGAAAGACCTGACCAGAACAATTTTAAAGGAGGAAAGGTTAATTTGAGGGCTCACAGTTTCAGAGGTGTTAGTCCATAGAAAGCCGGCTTCATTCCTTGGGGCCTGAAGTGAGGCTGAACATCATGGTGGAGTGTATGGCATAGGGAACCAGCTCACACAAGATCAGGAAGCAGGGAGAGATCTCCACTTGCCAGATACAAATATACATCCTAAGGCCATGCCCCTATTCCCACCTCCTCCAGCCACACTTACCACTTCAATTATCACTTAGTTAATCCCTATTAAGGATTATTCACTGATTGGGTTAGGACTCTTAAAACCCAATCACTTCTCTGAACTTCTTGGGGAACAACTCACATCCAAACCGTAACATTCCACCTCTGGCCCCCAAAAGCTCAGAGCCATCTCAAAATGCAAAATACATTTTGTCCATTTCCAAGTGTCCCCATAGTCTCAATGGTTTTGAGATTCCTCAAAGTTTAAGTCCAAAGTCTTCTCTGAGGCTCAAGGCAATCTTGCATTGTGACCTCCTATAAAATTAAAAGCAATTTACAAGTATCCAATATATAAAGGTACAGAGTAAACATTTTCATTCACAAAATTAGAGGCAGGGTAAAAAGGGATAGGACAAAAGCAAGACTGAAATCCAGCTGGGCAAACAAGTTCTGTAGCTCTATGTCTGGCATCTAGGGCACTATGGCATCTTGATGTTCTCTCCAATGGGCATGTGTAGCTCTACTCCTGTGACCTTGTTTATTGAAGCTCAAGTAGGCTTTCTGTTACTTGTCTCTGCTCAATTCCTGCAGCTTTCCTAGGACAATGTCCCACATTATCAATATTTCTTTTTTTTTTTTTAATGGCATTTCTTAATCTTTGGAGTCTCCACCGCACCTTTGGTTTCCTCCTACATCTCCACACATTGAATTCTCAGGGGGTGCCACAGGGACTCCAACCCTGCTGCATTTTTCCTGGCCTCCCAGGTCTTCCTCTGAAATCTTGGTGGAAGCCTCCAAGAACCCCTAACTCTAGCATCCTGCATTCCTGCAGAGACAGCACCATGTGATTGATGCCGAGTTCTGCCGTCATCTCCGGCAGTAGTCCAACTACCAGGGACCCTGGGTGTAGTAGTCTCTGAGTATATGGGTGCTGAGTAAGCTGAAAAACTTCCTAGGCCTCCTTATGCAAGAAGGGTAACCCACAAGGGTAACCTTGGTCTCAAGAGAATTTTCACCTTTACTCCCTTGAGTTTGAGATGGGTGTGGTCTTGCCAGCTCCTGAGATGCCCTCAAGCCATCTTTATTTTTGTCTCTAAGCAAACTCTTTGGCATTTCTGTAGTGGTGGTAATGTCTTTAACAAGTGCAATTTCCCTAGCCCTAGTTTTACTCCAGTTTTTCAAATTCACTTTTTCAAATCTTTCTGCTCTGCTTCCTGCTCCTAATTATCACAAGAAATTTGGCTGAAAGCTGTCAGCAATATCCATGCCACCATCTGAATGCTATGCTGCCTAAGCATTTCCTCCACCAGATTAAGAAGTCCATTGCTATTAAAATCAGCCCCACAGAAAGTCTCCGGACAGGAGCAAAATGAAGACAGCTTCTCAGTCAGAACACAGCATGATGGCCTCTACTCCAAATTCCACAAGTAGAGTTCTCCTCTGAACCCTCTTGAGCCTGGTCTTCATTGTCCTCAGTCCTATTGGCATTCTGGTTGTTCTAAGCTGCCACAAGAATCGACCATTAAGTTCCACTTACAACACCCTAAAGCATTTCCAGCTTACACTGCTACACATCTCAAAATTTCTCTCACCAATTCTAAAAAGCTCAAAAAGGTCCTGAACCACATGGTCAGGTTAGTTACAGCAACAACTCCACTTCTCAACACCAATTTCTATTTTAGTCAGCTTTTTCCCTACAGAACAATTGTAGAGAGGGCAAAGTTTATTTGAGGGCTCATGGTTTCAGAGGTCTTAGTCCAAGGATGGCTCCATTCCTCTGGGCTCGAGGTGAGGCAGAACATGGTGGAAGAGTGTGGCAGTGAGAAGCAGCTCATATGGTGATGGGGAAGCAGAGAGAAACTCCACTTACTAGATACAAATACATACCCAAAGCCACACCCTAATTCCCACTTATACAGTCACAGCTACCAACTCAGTTACCACTCAGTTAATCCCTATCAAGGGATTAAATCAGATTGGGTTAAGATTCTTACACCCCAATCATTTCTCCCTTGAACCTTCTTGTATTGTCTTACACATGAGCTTTTGGGGGACACCTCACATCTAAACCATAACACCTAACCTTTTAAATATATATACTTCGAGCTGTGTAAAGTAATTTAAATGTTTAAAATTTTCCATTGTTATAGTATAAATCCTCCAAGTTTGTGTGTTATTTAGTGTCTTTATTTTTTCCTATTTTTACTGATTATATATTTTATGTCCCATTAAATTAGGTAGTATATTGATTATAAGATAGTTTAAAATAGGAAGAACTAATTCAAGATCTGCTTTTAGCTAGGCAGGGCTGTAATCCCAGAAGCTCCGGAGGCTGAAGCAGGAGGATTGTGAGTTCAAAGTCAGCCTTGGCAACATCAAGGTATGTTTAGCTAGGGTCAACTAATCATTGGACCTGTCCGGGAAGCAGGCCTGAAGTCTTTTTCTATCAGTTGGTTTTAAATATTTTCCTCCCATCCCATGAGATCATATATATAGGTTCAGAGAAATACATTGCTGCAACAGATGGAATTCTGGGCTTCCTATACATCTGTTACTCATGTCTTTTGGACAGCTCAACAATGACTCCTGAATATGTTATTTCTCCCACCCAATGTTAAAATTCTGTGAATACAGCAAAATCTAATTCATAAAGGGCAGCTCAGATTACATAGTCATTTAATGTTTCATGGTTCAGTTTCTACAAGGGCCCAGTAACATGTCAGTGGTTGCTTTGAAAATGGAGAGTAGCTACTATGACTCACCTAGTGGGCTTTCCAACAGAACAGTCTTATCTACCAGATACATTAAGCTCTATCAGATCTATGAGATTGTGGATTACAAGTAGGGTCAGGGCAAGGTAGCTTGCAAAGCACCTCTAAATTAGTAAAGAGCTCCCCTTTTTATCCAGGTGCTACTTCAAATTGACATGCATTTGGGTGACCTAAAAAGTTATTCGCAGCAATAATTTCAAGGGCATTACATACTATTATCCAAATCTAAAAAGGACCACAAAGTAAAGTGACATTCTTTTTAGTAAGAGGAAGTTTAATAGCTTATGTTTTAACTTAAATGAGACATCGCTGAATGCCCCAGACCATAAAAGTCAAAAATCACAAGTAGGACAGGCTCCTGACTAATTTATTTTTCACCCTCTGACAGATAAGTCTTATGAGTTATATGGGCACTTTCTACCTTGCTCACCCAATCCATTTTTGTATTATATAACCATCAAAGTGAATTTGTGTGCTTTCAAAAGAATGTCCAGAAATCAATTTTCCTAAGGATTATATCTTGATGGAGATCAGGAAAAATAGCATAACCCACAGAAAGATTGTAAACTTATATGACTGTCCCTTATAAAATCAAGCTGATCTGATATTCTCTGATGATGATCACTGAGAAAAAAAAAGACTTTATGAAATCAGTATATATTAAGTACCACAGGATGTGCTAATCTTCATCCATAAAAGTATAAAAAATAAGGCAATTGTGATTGAAGCTATCACTTAATTAATTTTATAGTGGTTTACTATTACCAACCTAGATTCATATTGTTTTACAAAACCCAGAAAATAAAATTCAGGAAGGATGTATCAATGACCATTACCATTTCATCATTCAAGTCTAATTTTTGCATCTCCCTCAGAGGTACAGATTGTTTCTGATTATACTCTTGGCAGAGAGGGGACAGTTTCAGGAATTTCAATTTTCCCTTATTACTGTGACAGGCTGACAGATTTGACTCCATGGAAAAGTTATAGGCCAATCTATATGAGCAATGACTAAACAGACTCCATTTTGCTCTGAGACTCCATGTTACATAGGAAATGCTTCTCCCATGGGAATGCCCCACTTCTGTACTCATCAACAGTTGCTTAGCATGACATGGTTGGCAATACAAAATGACAAAATGGCAATTCCTGTATAATAAAAAATTGTTCTCTTTTTGATTCCTATATTCCTAAACAACGTACCATGTCAACAATGACGTCAAAAGCGATTATCTAGATGTTAGTAACCATTTTTTAATATGTACCTAAGTAAGATCATTTTGACCCACTTCCCCCTTCTGCTAATGATTTCAGATCTCATGATGTTAGTTTGTAATTTTAAATCATAGCAACAGACACTTACGATTGATGTACTGACTTATGGTGTAAAAACCCCTGCAACCTTATGGTTAGGGCTGTTCTCCATTTTGGGGGCATTTTTGGGGCATTGTATGACAGTCAACCAGCCAGCTAATAAAGACTCTCAAATGTGGACTTCTCAGTGGTGATCGGTCTGTTCTTAAGTTGTGTCCCATAACACTACTATACCCCTAATTACAATGCCAGGAAACCAAAATAAGAATTAATCCAGTTATTAAGCACATAGTTTCAAATTATATAATTGGAAAAAATGGTTAGGTGTATTTACAGAGCCAATGGATCTCCTGTGAGCTTAGTCTTAAGCCCAATATCCATTTATCATCTGGTTACTTAGTTCCATACACATTTTCCCTAACTGGAGTACTGCAATGCTTTTTGAATCTTCTAGTATGAATGTCTGCTCTGACCCTGTAACTCTTATCCTGAAACAATAAATAGCTACTCCTGCAAATGACTACAAATATTTTTATAATTACTACATGTACTTAAGGGGGATTTCAGAATCCTTCTTCAGAAACAACTGGCTTCTCTTTTTAATCAATGGATTCTGGATCTGTGAACTGACATATCGAAAAAACTGATGAGATACAATGATTTTACATTTTGGTGGTGAATATTAAGAGCAAAACTGCTGTTCAATTTTTTCTAATTATGCAAATCAAACAAAATCCAAGTAAGCTGTTTACCTAATTCTGCTCCTAGAAACATCCTCATATATTTGCTATTACCATAGAGTTCACTTTTTCCACTCCAACCTCACCACCTGTTAACGTAATTTACTTCCACACTGCCATATGGTTAAATATTGCCACCTGGCCTCTATCAATCCATAATATTAAATCCTCATAGATATTACGGACACTGTTAACAGTCTCCTGCTGTTAACAAAGACCTAAAAAGGATAGTCACTAAAAAGTGTCTCAAATATACTCATACTTGCATTTCCAGAATATTCCCTATTAAGTTACATAGAGACAGTGCCCTTAGGCCTCAGAGGGAACATAGCCATGAGATGAATTACCAGGGAAAACACAATATATTCAGTTTAACATCATTAACTCCCTGAGCTTTCTGACCCCTTCTTTAATACTATACTCAAAGCTTCTGATATCTCTATTACTATATGGTGGTGTTGAGTCCAGGCATCAAAAAGCCAACTCAGAAAATTACTGAAAATTACTAAAATCAGATAAAAGTATCCTTCCCAAAGCATTAAATTTCAAATCATGGGCAAGTGCCCCATGTAAATTATTAACTCTTCTCTATGTGCCTCCACCAAGTTCAAACCCTTAAAAATCACTCCCAAACAAATTCCCTTGGAGATTGACAGTATTAGACAGGTCCTCAGTTCCTTTGGTGAAATTGTATTTCTTTCATGTGTAGTCTATTTCTTCACAGAGGAGGACTTACGGTTCTGTGTTGGGCTGTGCTGACAGCTGACTCTGGAAATTGACCTGAAGGTAAAAACACTGAAGATGGTCTTGCAAATAATAATAAACATCATCTCATCATGCAAAGTAATTAACTCAAGTAAAATCATTACACAATCTCCCAGAAAAGAGAAACCCTTTTCCCCCCAGAAATGGTAAAAGTGGCACCTCTGTTGATCAGAAGAAGAAGAAAGGACACAGAGAAGACAGTCATGTGAAGATAAAGGCAAAGATTATATTACCACATGTCAAAGAAAATCTAAATTGGAAGAGCCTTCAGAGACAGTATGGCCCAGCAAACACCCTGATTTCAGACTTCTGGCCTCCAAAAATAAATTTCTATTGTTTTAAATCACCCACTTTGTGGTAATTTGCTATGGCAGTCCTATAAAACTATACCAAATATCAGGATGATACTCTTTCCTTATCAGGGTTCTGACTTTAACGAATGAGACTTCTCAAAGTTATGCATTTGGTCTCCTTATAAACAGATCCTGGATCTGTTTTTAATGTCTGCCCTAGAGCTAGAAGAGGCAAGAGTTCCTTCAAGGATATCTTAAAGGGCCTCTAAGTTAAGGTAAATCAGTAATTAACTTCTGAAAAGATGTAGGCAGAATAAAGAACTACTCAAAATATCAATAAAACCAAACACTTGAAACCTTCAAATATACTCCTAATGGGCTGGGTAGGTACAGGTCAGTGGCAGAATGTGTGCTTAGCATGAGCAAAGTCCTGGGTTTGATCCGCAGAAACACACACACACACATGTTCCTTGTATGACAAAACAAACTTTTTAGATATAATCAAGGATTAGATGATAAGATGTAGGGATTATCCTGGATTATCCAGGTGAGCCCAGACTAATCACATGAGTCCTTAAGAGTGAATAACTTTCTCCTGATGGGGTCAGAAAGAGATGCAATTAAGGATGAAGAGTCAAGAAATGTTCCACTGTGGACTTTGAAGATGGAGAAAGGAAACTACAAGCCATGGAATGTACAAAGCCTCTGAAAAGGAAAGAAATCAGATTCTTTTCTAGAGTTACCTAAAGGAATGCACCCCTGCCAATACCTTGATTTTAGTCCAGTAAGACCTGTGTTGGACTTCTGGTCCACAGAACTGTAATATAGTAAACTTTGTTGTTTTAAAAACTACTAAATTTTTGATAGATTATATCAGTAATAGAAAATTAATACAAGTACCAAAGATATTTTATATCATTATTATAATTATATTTTTCCCATATTCCTAGCAAAAGAAAGAAAAGAAGAGAGGAGAGGAGAGGAGGAGGGGAGGAGAGCGGAAGAGGAAGGGAGGGGAAGGGAGGGGAGGAGAGGAGAGGAGGAGGGGAGGAGAGGGGGGAGGAGAGGGAAGGAGGAGGGGAGGAGAGGGGAGGAGGGGGGGCGGGGAGGAAAGGAGAGGAGAAGAAAAGAAAGGAAGAAACAATTTGTTCTCATTTGTTGTTTTTATGCATAGATTATGCCAGAGAATCTAAGGACAACTATTAAAAACAAAACATTCAATAATGTAGGTAAATACAAAAATCAGTATTTTTATACACTAGTAATAATCAAATAGTATCGAACTGGTTTTAAGAAAATTAAGTCATAGCAATCACTCTATAAGTTACATAGAATTAAGCTAGCAAAAGATACCTAAGACTTTTATGAACAAAAGTTATAAAGTTATATAGAAAAAAAGAAAGCAAAAATAAATGTGCATGTTCATGGATAGAACAAATACGTTAAACATATAACATTTTCTCTGAATTACACGTTGAAATTTCAAACAAAATCTCCACTAGGAATTACATGGAGCTTGATAAATGGATCCTAAAATGCATATAGCAATATAAAGGGTGAATTCAACCAAGATAGCTTAGAAGAAGAAAAGGGACCAGTATCAAGAAATTTTGTAAGTGATTACAACAAATAAAGTGTGTCACCGGTACAATACATAAGTCATGCAACAAAAGAGAAAGCCCAAATGATCCACCCAAAAAAATGGAATTTGATAAGTGAATGAAGAATCTTACAAAGTCAGTGGAAAACAGATCCAATGATAATTAATATGTATGAAGGTATATCCATATATCAAACCAACATAAAATAAATTATATATAAATTTAAAACTATTTATGAAATGTAAAGGCTCAAAACTGATAGAAAAAGTAGGGTTGTGTTTTCTCAGGAATGGAAAGATTTACTAGATACTAGGAAAAAGCATTAATCAAATGAAAGACAGTTAAAATTGAATACATTAAAATCAGAATTTTTGTGTGATAAAAAGATGGAAAAAATTATCTATAAGAAGTGATTTATTCAAAACTTTGTTGTATGTTAGTAAATAGTGCCATGATTCAACAAATTGCTTTCTGATGTCAATGTTCATTTTACATTCCTTTTAATTTGTAATTACCCAATTACCATACATTATATTCTTTCATAAAAATTGAATAATACAAGGAAAATAGGAATACCTTTTACCAGTTCCCCTAATTTCAATTTCCAATCTATTCTTCAGATTTGTATATATTATTTTACGCTTTTATTTTTAGGCATGTGAATATATAAATATAAATGCATTGTTCTTTTGGTTTTATACCTAACTGCTCAGCAATTTTTCTCTTAAAAACGTATTTTAAGGAGTTTTCCATTGTATATATCAGAGTTCATTTATTTATTCGATGTTCTATTAATAGACATTTAGACTGCTTTAAATATTTTGTCCCATGAGGCACTAAATAGTATAGATATCTCAGATAGATTTTCTATGTCATAATGAATAAAACATACATCTATATATGTGTTTTTAAAAGTTGATAATGCTATGTTTCCCATAATGGTATTTATACCTGTTACTCAATGCCTGATATTACTAATATTTTTAATTTTTAATATTTTGTCAAATCTGATGGGGAAAAATAATATATTGCATATCCCTAATTATTAGTGAACCTATTTCCTCCTCATTTCCAAACACTGCTTTCTACAGGTAATAAACACACCTTTAACCTTTTTAACTCTTTTCTAGTGTATTAATGTTTGTATTTCTAAATATATTTATATTACTATTTCCTGCCTTATTAATTAGATATTACTATTGATTCCTTACTACAAATGATGAAAATTTAATACAAGTTATTTATATATATTATGTATTTTCATTATTTGCCTATTATATGATAAAAATTATCTCCTAATGTGCTGTCAACCTCTTATCATGATCATTTTGTTAAAGTATATTCCTAAAAGTTTTTAGAATTTATATCCTGCCTGATGGTATCCCTACTCCATAAAAACTTATATGCTGTAATTTCCTCCAAATATTTTTTGACCTATAATTTTAATGTTTATGTATTTTCTTCTTTGAAATTTATTTCTGTTAATGGCATAAAGTAGAGATGTACTTTCTTTTTCAAAATGGATAGCCAATTAGTCAAGACTAATTATTTAATAAGTTAATCATGTCCTAAAATATTTTCTCTAAAATGTACAAAACTTCCCAAAATGCCTAAACCATTTCAGGAATCTATTCAGATCCATTGGTCTTCTAGTACACCATTATACCAATATCACACTCTACTTCTTTTTCAAGAATGTCTTGGCTATTCGTAAACACTTTCTGTTCTGATGAATTTTAAAAGTATTATGTTTTACTTTGATCACACCTAACTGGAATTCTGTTCCATTTATGAATCAATTTAAAGGAATCCAATATTGATATATTGGGTGGACTTGCTTTTCAGATTTAATTTTTGTTAGGCTAACGCATTATAGTAATAAACCCAACAAATCTAATAAAAAAATAACAAGAATTAAACTTACATTAAATAATTTATTAACATTTTCTTTAGGACTTAATAAAATTATGCACTTAAACATACTGCTTATAATGGTAATGATGCTTTAGATTCTTTCAAGTTATCAATTTTGTTTCCTTACCAGCAAATTATGAAATAATCAAGATGAACAAGGATTATTTCTGTAAACTGGCAATATTTTCTGTAATAGTACATATTTATGAAATAAAGATTGGCTAATTTACATTATTTAACATTGGGCATTTATCACTACCAAACCTTAATAAGAGAGACGAACGAATGACATGATTGATGATTATATTAAGTTCAAGCAAAGAATATTTGAAAATGAAAGCTATTTTACATGTTACCTTCCTTGAAATTCCAGAAGTAAATATCAAACTGAGCTTTAGGTAAAACTCAAGATTTAAACCATAACTAGCATAAGTAATCCATTCATTCATTCATTTATTAACTCATTCATACATTCGACAAATTTTAAGTTTTAGATAACATGGAATGCTAAGAATGCTAGATGTATGTATGAAATAATAGTACGAAACGCCTTTTTTCAAGAATGAGTAAAGTAAAAATAAGAATTATAGTATAATACTCACTTTGCCTTCATCTCTTGGGCTATCGCTTAAATGTACAACAGGACCTGGATGAGTCTTGGTGGACCTGTTAATTCAAGACAGCAATCAAAAACTAGACATTAAAATAACTGACCACTACACATTGAATAAAGAAAGTAGATTATACTGGAATAAATTGCCAACATTTTGGGGTTTTTTTTGTTTGTTTGTTTGTTTTGTTTTGTTTTGTTTTGTTTTGTTTTGTTTTGTTTACAAAGTACTTTTCTTCTATTAAAGTAGTTTTATTTTTTAAAAAAATCAGATTTAAGAACAAAGATCCACATAAAAATGGGACTTTTTATTTTTTACCTGATATGAGCCTCTGAAAGTTTTAAGTTTTTTATACAAAAGAACACTACAGCCACAAAGTGAGAGAATAAACCTATTTTAACCAACTGTGAAGTAAATACCCAATTTCCTTAGACATCAAATCTCTGATTTTGTTCCTAAGGAAAAGTATAGTGCCACCTTTGATTTAAAAAGAAACTCATTCTAGTTATAATCATTTTACAAAACACAAACTGAAAAAACTAGTTTATCAATAATGTCTCATTTATCTGGTTATCTGTGCTTATCAAGAACATAATTATGACTCTTTACAGCATACTGTCTAAAGAATCTTGTTGATATGACTTTAAATCTAATCTACTCTATTATCTGGCATGTTTCTTTAAGAACAACTAGTTAATTTAATGTCATTATTGAATATAATTATGTTAAATATGATATGATACAATCAGAGATTAATTATTGCTCAATTTTCCATAGCCTTTCTTTATAATGTAATTGTGTCAGGTTAATTCTATTGTGATTAAATTGACATAGTTTTAGTTTATTTCTTAAGCATCCAAGAAAAATTCTTCAGAAAACAATAAAGAATGTTTAAATAATATTAAATATTAATATGTAGAACTTATTTGGAATCAGAGAAAAAGAATAAATTAGGTAATTCTAGGCTCCCCTAATACTGACTCCTCATAGTGATCCATAGGAATAAATACAGATTCATTAGATAAATTTTGTTAGTAAATTCATCCTAAATTTTCTTATCTAAAAATGGAGAGAAATAGCACTGACCTTACAGATAATTGTAAGGATTACAATTATGTACATATGGGATAGGAGTGTGGTTCAGTGGAAGAGTACTTGCCTAACATGCATGAAGTCCTGGGTTTATCCCTAGCAACACACACACACACACACACACACACACACACACAATCATATAATAAAGTACCTAGTATAATGGCAAATAAGTAAATATTCAATAAATAGTATGTATTATGATTGTTTCAACAATTGAAAATCACATTTACAACTTGCATTCCAGAATATATGCTGGAAGAATAAGTAAACAGGGCTTCATAAAAGGTTTAGAAAGATTTCTGTAGTTTTTTCCACATTTCAATGTAACATACTATTTATACATAAATGAGGTGTTCTGTAACAGGTATAAATGATTCTGATAAAGGTCAATGTCCTTAAATTATCCTTTAAAAATCTAATAATAGCCAATAAATCAAAACCCTTCATCTGATCTTTAGGCTTGATTGCACCAACATTTACCAAAGCACTCTATGATAACTCGTAGAGATACAAGATGTTTCACATAAAGAGTGTTCCTTATTTAGAAGTTCAGATGGATGAAATTGGAGAATATCATACTAAGTGAGATAAGCCAATCTCAAAAAAACCAAAGGATGAATGATCTCGCTGATAAGCGGATGATGACACATAATGGGGGGTGGGAGGGGTTAGTATTAGGGTTAGGGTTAGGGAGGGGGGCAAGAATGGAGGAAGGAAGGACTGTATAGAGGGAAAAGAGGGGTGGGAGGGGTGGGGGAAAGGGAAAAAATAACAGAATCAATCAAACAACATTACCCTATGTAAATTTATGATTACACAAATGGTACGCCTTTACTCCATGTACAGAGAAACAACATGTATCCTATTTGTTTACAATTAAAAAAAAAAAAAATCCAAAAAAAAAAAAAAAAAGTTCAGGAAACAAATAAAGTTATTTTTTTCCTATGGAAACTCTTAGAGCCTGTACTATGTAAATGGGCATTGTAAATCAGCAATATTTTCCCATTGGTATATTAAATCCTTTTACATTGGTTCTATTAAGGGAATCACTGAAATATACTTTAGGAAATATGAGTTAAAGTAAGACTCTTCCTTTCAGACCCTGAGACTGTATAACATGCTAGTTTAAACTTTTTGTGTAATAAAATTTTTAAGAAGAAATGTTATTTTTAAAAAACTTAAAAGACATCGAAAGTTAAGAGAAAGTTTTCGCGGTATTATTTACATTTTTGTATACTATGTATTACTTTTTCCTTAATATTAAACTTCCAAAACTCACAAAATACTACTATCAGAACTTATGGTCATGAGAAATCAATCTAAAAAGTAAAAAGCATGTGGGGACTCTAGATTCTGAAAATTCCACAAAAATCATATTGGATACAATCACCAATGGACTTAAATTCATGTAACGACACTTAACTAATGCCCAGTAAATCTTCTAGATATATCCTTACATGTCTTCTCCCATTTACTACAACAACTTCTTGATAGTTACACTGTAGATTTTTCATCATTTACCTGTATCTCAAATATTATTCTTCTTTGGTATTCTGTCCTAGGCTGTCATCTATTACCATAGAATATGTGATCATGAATTTAAAAGCCCAGAGGAACAACGCAGATATTGCATATGAATAGGCTGAACTGTTTCAGGATAATATGTTTTTAAAAGCAAACATATGCAATAATAGAACATTAGAACAAATAAGAATAAAACAGCTCATAACTGATTATCCTGAAAACATAAGAGAAAGTTGAAAATTAATAGTAGTGTGTAACTATCACACTGATGTTTAAAATGCCATCAGTCACTTAGTAGACACTGTTGAATGCACCAAAATTTAAAAAAAAAAAAACAATATACAAAGATTCTATTCTACAGCAGTACTTAATGTAATGTGGGAGGGACAATTATCATGAATAAAAGACCTTTTAGGTTAGAATGAAGGAAATATTATAACAAAAGTACAAATAGCAACAATTTTCCTATTAAGCAACAGTACATGCACACTGAAACACTGAAATTAGAGAAAAGATTTATTATAAAGATCAAAGTCAAGCTTCATAACAATACAATGTTTTAATCAGAATTTTGGAGAATAATTTGGAACTTGGTATACATACGAGAGAAAATGAGCTAGCCTCAAGTCAAACATATTAAGGACTTAATTTGTAGAGAACATAAAACAATTGTTAAATAAAAATTGCTTTTCTGAATAACCCCATTTGCCAGGAGAATTGTTTATGCATTCACTAAAACAGATGGCTTAATATTCCACAAAGCTTCACATTTGGCATGTGTCACATTCTGTGTGGGCAGAAACTTAAATATTAGTGCTTAAGCCAAAGTGGTAATTGTCATCAACCAAACACCAAAAAAGCTGTGTATATCACAAAGCTAAAGAGATTGATAAAATGCTGCTCTTTTGAACCCAGAAAAATATTTTAATGAGGCAAGAGAAAAATAAGCCACCAGTATTATAAAGCATGTGCAGTGAACATGAAAAATTTTACATAAAAAAATTCACTCCTACTGAAAGCAGTTATACCAAAGTTGATCATAACACCAGATGCTTTCCATGTTTAACTTATAGAATGATCCTATTTTATCATCAAACTGCATGTGTGTTTGTATGTGTAATATATGGAAAACTTCAAATTAACATTAATACTATGATATATATTTTTAAAATCATTTAGGGTTTTATTTTGACTGAAATTTTCATTCAAATTAATTACAAAACAGCAATAAATGTACCAAATAACTCATTTGATATAATTACATAACTATATAAAGTATTTAAGCCCAATAAAGTGATATTCAAATTCAAACTTACAGTTCAATTGCCTTGTTCCACATGATAACATATCCAGAAAGAATGAAAGATTCAATATTTACAATATGTGTATTTCCTCTTTCTGTTCCAACATAGAGCCACTTACTCTGGAAAGGTAGATGACAGTAAGTAATTCTGAAAGAAAGAAAATTATAATTAAAATATCTAAATTTTATATCTGCTCAGCAATATCTTTTCCTTATTAGGTATCGATAGCTATGTATAGTATAAAATTTACTATATGCTAAATGAGCATGTAGTCGTAAGTAAGAGGATATAGAATAACAATAAGGTATCTTTAAAAATGACAATCACAAGTGTCCATACAGATATGAATTTACATTAGTTCTTTTTAAAACTTTTAACATAAAAGTTGTATATATTAATAAGGTATCATGTAATATTCAAAACATGTTCATACTGAATAATTTCAAATCAGGAGAAACACTTATTCCCTCAAACATTTATCATTTCTTTTTGGTGAACAATTTTAAAAATCCTTTCTGCTAGCTTTTTGAAATGTACATTTGTTATCTGTAATCACCATGCTCTGCAACAGCACCCCAGAGCTTCTTGCTCATATCTGAGTTAACTAACATTAATCCACCTTTTCACATTCCTCACTGCCCTCTTTGTCCCCAGCCTCTGGTAGTCAGCATTCCACTCTCAACTCCTTTGAGAACTAGCACTGCAAAACAGATTTATATTTCTGTTTAGAAACTGAGTCAGATTTTTTTTTGTTTTAATTTTACTTGCCTAGGACCAAAATTACATCTTTCTATCAGGCCATATTGTCTCATTGTTTAGATAAGATTCACTTCAAATAGAAATTATACACATTTGAAAGATAAATTTCAGAGTTCACTGAGAAGTTTTAGCTATTATCAACATAGAACTATAAATTATTTACAGTTTCCAGATTTATAGTTTGGATGTGAGGCGTCCCCCAAAAGCTCACATGTGAGACAATGTAAGAAGGTTCAGAGGAGAAATGACTGGGTTGTAAGAGTCTTAATCAGTAAATTATTCCCTGATGGAATTAACTAAGTAGTAACTGGAGGCAAGTAGGATGTGGTTGGAGAAAGTAGGAATTGGGGTTTGGCTTTGGGGTATATATATTTGTATCTGGAGAGTGCAGTCTCTCTCTCTGTTCCCTGATCACCGTCATATAAGCTGTTTCCCTCCACCACCCTCTCCTGCCATGATGTTCAGCCTCACCTTGAGCCCCAAGGAATGAAGCCGGCCTTCTATGCACTATGACCTCTGAAACCATGAGTCCTCAAATAAACCTTTCCTCCTTTACAGTTGTGCTGCTCAGGTCATTTCATCAAAGCAGCGAAAAAGCTCACTAGAACACCAGATATGTGGTATTTTCTAGTAAAAAGAGAGCTTTAAAGGTCAGAGATCCACTGTATTCTTTCTTAAATCTTACTGTTCTGCTCTCATCTTCCCAAAAGGCTTTCTGACCAGCTTTGGGATCTGCTCTACAGCTAGAGAAACCATGACTCTTATATAGTAAATGCAGTTTATCAGTCTTCAATTCACAATATAATCAGTCTCTAGTTTGGCCTAATTGTACTCTGTAGTCTGTCTTAAAAAGACAATGAGGATTAGTTCACAGTTATTTCTTGCCAAAACTTGATGTTGAATATTAAGAGGTCCTAATATTTACTTAGAAGAGGAGCCAATAAATTGTCATAAGAGTTAAACAAAATTCTGACACTAAACAGATCAATTTATTTGAAAAATAATGTGAATGATAAATTTCTAACATGATTTCATCTTGTAAACATTTGGAATCTCCAATTTATATTCTGAGTCTTGTTTGCTGAATTTTTTAAAAAACTCCCTCTTAGAACTGAATTTCACCTACTCAAGTATCCTACTGAAAGCATCCTACATCCAAAATGCTAAAGGTCCTGCTATCACATAAGCAATTAGAGTTAATTGACAATATCATTAATGTGTAACCTATATGATAATGGACAGTTTTGATTAAAACCTAATGTCTAGAACTGCTGTCACCAAGATATATCTAATAACACTACACAGGAAATAATATGATGGTCATGTTTCCAGGCAATAAGGGTCAATTTTCAATTCAGTCTTCAGTAGGAAGAAGAAACTCATTTCAAAGAGGATTTAAGATCACCCTTTTTGAATCAAGGAGAGTATAGAAAATCCACAAATGAAGACCTAAATATAGAGGTTCAAATAAAAACAAAAGAAAATTCAATATTACATACTCATTTCAAGAGTTAACAAGAAAAATTGAGAATTACTAGTTTCAGAAATGAGAACTGAAGCAAGAGGTAGTACTCTAATGTAAACAGGCTTTGTAGTACAAGAGAATGAAATACATGAAGAAGATCAAACAGAAATAGAACTAATCTTTGAAGTAACAACTACTTTTTTTCCTGATCCCTACTAAGGAAAAACTAGAAGCTTAAGGACAAAAAGGTGTCGCCTTCTATACAGTGTCCAACTTCAATGTACAGTTTGACATGACTTTTTAAGAAAGAAAGATTTCCAGGCTACCTGAACCAAATGAAAAAGATTCATGTGATTTATTTAGGATGATTGACATAGGTAAAGGAGAGAGCATGAGAGAACTGTGTATATAACTTTATTAATTGTACTTAATAGTTACACCTTAATTTGTAACATGTCTATCACCACCACTTGCTGGGTAAAGAATTTTTTTGTTGTTATACTTGAGTCTTGAAAAATATTCTTGTTTCTATGTCCATATTGACTCTCATTCTAGAATAAATAATTTAGGACATACTTAATCTTCCATCCATTCATCTATTCAACTTTCATTAAATAAATCTTAATATAAAGCACTGTCCTACATTACAACACACATACTTCCTTTTCCCTCAAAAAAGCATACTACCTAATAAGAAATAAAATAGCTAGACAAGTAAGAAAAAGAAGAGCAAGCTGTGTTGATTTTTATAATGAGTTCAAAGGGAGAATTTATTGCAGCAAGGAAAATCAAGGAAACCTGTAGCTGTATTTGAATTAGGACATTAAAGACAAAAGCACAAAAATACATATATCTAAAGCTAAAATAATATGCAGACCTTGAAAAACGTTTTGCTGATCCTCAGTTTGACTTTTAGAAATTCTACAACTTGTGTAAGAAAATAAATCTAAATATCTTGTACCTATCTTTACACACATAAAAAACAAAAAAATAAAACACAAGTAAAACTCAATTAAAATTTAAATAACACTCATATAACAGTTGATTTTTTTTATAACCTCACAATATGGATATGCAGCAGTTCCATTATTAAAGTATAGGAAATTCATTGATTTTTGCATGTTGATCTTGAATCCTGCTACTTTGCTAAATTTGTTCATTGACTCTCGAAACATTTGGGTGTACTATTTTGGGTCTTCTGAATATAGAATCCTGTTGTCAGCAAACAAATAATTTGAGTTATTCCTCTTCCTCTTTATATTCCTTTAATCTTCTTCTCTTACCTGATTGCTCAAGCTAGAGTTCAAGGCTTACGGTGAATAGGAAGGGTGACAGTAAACATCCTTGTGTGTTCCTGATTTTAAAGGAAATGCTTTCAGTTTTTTCTCTATTCAGTATGATGCTGGTCTTGGGTTTTTTCATAAATAGTCTTTATAATGTTAAGGTAAGTTCATTCTATCCCTACTTTGTCTAGTGTTTTAACCATGAATGAGTGCTGGATTTTTCAAATGCTTTTTTTGCATTTATTAATCATGTGATTCTTGTCCTTAACTCTTATGTTGTGAATTGCATTTATTGATTTCCTTATGATGAATCAACCTTGCATTCCTGGGATAAAACCTAGTTGGATCAAGGTTTACTACCTTCTTAGCATGTTTTTGAATGTGCTTGTCCCATATTTTATTCAGAATTTTTTCATCTATATTCATCAGGGATATTGGTCTGAAGTTTTCTTTCCTTGACTTGCATTTATCTGGTTTTGGTATCAGGGTAATACAGGCTTCATAGGATGAATCTGTCCTTTTCTATTTCATGGGATAATTTTATGAGGATTGATATTAGTTCTTCTTTTAAAGGTCCAGTAGAACACAGCTCAGAATTGGCGTAGTCCTGGGCCTTTTATTTGTTGGAAGGCTATTGATAGTTGCTTAAATTTCATTATTTAATATTGATCCAATAGTTTTCTATACCCTCATGGTTCAATTTGAGTAGGTTCTATGTCTAGGAATTTTTTAATTGCTTCGAGATTCTTCAGCATATTGAAGTATCAATTTTCAAAATAGTTTCTAATGGTCATCTGGATTTCAGTAGTCTCTATGGTGATATTTGTAGGTGCTATGTCTAGCAATCTGTCAATCACTTCAAGATTTTCAAGCAGGCCTGTGCAGAACTTCAGCACCACACACCCAAGCCCAGGCCCGGGCCCAGGCCCAGGCCAATCTGGCCTGTGGATCTCCAGTGCCACCATGCCAGCTCATGGACTCAGCACTGCGGTGCTGAGGATCCCCATCTACCAACAAGTGGTGACACCTCTGCCTGCCATCATGGATTATCATCACTCTGATGCCGCATCTTTAGTTTGGGCATTTACCATCCTGGGACACTGCATTATCAAGTACCTTTCATGTATCAGGCTACTGAAGACTGGGAAATTTGAATAGTACATTAGAGCTTTGTTGTAGATTTTATTATTATTATTATTATTATTATTATTATTATTCTCATCTTTCTATTTATTGTTTTTCTCACTCTATTTTCCTCTTATCTATTTGTTTCCTTGAAGTTTCTTTATCCCTTTTCTCATGCTAACAACCAACATCTTTTGAATCTGCTTTCACTCTTCCTATGATCTAGTACCTCTATATAGTCACTTCTTATTTCATTAACATAACGTATTACACCCCTCCCTATCCTCTTTGTCCACTATTAGAAATTGTAGACCTCATCACAAACCTATTGTTTATGCTGTAGATAATTATCAAACTCATCAACTCTGTTTATTATGATAATACTGTTAATGTCTTCATAAGGGCTATTTGGTTTTTGACTGCATATTGTTTGTATTGGGTGCTGCTAACATTGATCTCCCCATTACAGGAGAGGTATTGGAAATCTGCAGGGACACTATAAACCTACAGAGGGAAAACTGTAATACCTCGGATCCGCACTGCTAGAAGGGAAGATACACAAACAGCATGAAAAAACAAGGAAAGGAAGCACTCCGAAAACATCAAGATGCTATATTAATAGAATCCATTGACAGCATGGTAGAAAAAATGTCAGAAAGGGAATTCAGAATGTACACACAGAGAAGGTGGTAAGATATCCTGAACAGAACCTCCACGAATTATGGGATAACATGAAAAGATGAAAATTAAGAATTACTGGGGTTGAGGAAAGCAATCAAAGGAATGAACAATCTATTCAAGGAAATGATATCAGCAAATTTCCCAAACCTGAAGAATGAAATGGAAAATCAAACATAAAAGGCTTACAGTGCACCAAGTGCACAAAATTACAATAGACTCACACCAATGCACATGATAATGAAAATGCCCAACATACAAAATAAAGACAGACTCTAAAATGCCACAAGAGAAGAGTATCAGATTACATATAGGGGAAACCAATACAGGTATCAGAAGATTCTCAGTCCAGACCCTAAAAGCAAGGAGGGCATGAAACAATGTATTTCAAGTTCTGAAAGAACATGCATGCCAATCAAGATTCTTACACCCAGCAAAATGAACCTTCAGATTTCATGATGAAATAAAAAGCTTCCATGATAAACAAAAGTTAAAAGAATTTACAAGTAGAAAGCCTGAACTACAGACATTCTCAGCAAAATATTCCATGAAGAGGAAATGAAAAACAACAATGAAAATAAAGAGAGGATCTACACTAAAGGAAAAGCCAATCAGAGGAGAAACCAAGTCAAGTTAAAAACAAAAACAAGCCAAAATGACCAGGAATACAAATCATATCTCAATAATAACCCTGAATTTAAATGGCCTAAAATCATTAACCAAAAGATATACACTGGCAGATTAGATTTTTAAAAAGACCCCAAAAGACTCTGCCTTCAAGAGACTCAGAAGAAAAGACATCCACAGACTGACAGTGAAAGAATGGGAAAAAAAGCATACACACATATGAAGTCAGTGAAAAGGCAGGGGTTTCCATCCTCATATTAAATAAAGAGGACATCAAGCAAATATTAGAGGGATAAGGAAGGACACTTCATACTGCTTAAGGGAACAATAAATCAAAAAGACATAACAAATATTTGTGCCTCAAAAATGGAGCATTTATGTACATCGAACAAACCTTCTCCATTTCAGGAATCAAATAGACCATAACACAATAATACTGGGTGACTTTAACATATCCACCACTGGATAGAAATTCTGAATGAAGACTAAACAAAGAAACCATAGAACTCAATAACACAATCAATAACTTAGACTTAATACACATATATAGATTATTCCATCCATCAACTAGTGAATACATTTTTTTTTCAGCAGCACATGGATCCTTCTCTAAAACAGACCATATGTAAAGCCACAAAGAAGCCCTTAGTAAATACAAAAAATATAGAGATACTACATTGTATTCTATCAGATCAAAATGGAATAAAATTAGAAATCAACAATAAAAAAAAAAAAACTCCAACACCTGGAGACTAAATAATATGCTATTGAATGATGCAGAAATAGCAAAAGACATCAGGGAGGAGATAAAAATATTCTTAGAGGTAAATGAGAACAACACCACAACACATAAAAATGTCTAAGACACTATGAAAGCAGTATTAAGAGAAAAATTCATAAAAGAAAAAGTCAACAAATAAGTGACCTAACAATACAGCTCTAGAAAAAAAGAACAGATCAACACCAAAAGTAGTGGAGGATAGGAAATAATTAAAACCTGAGCTGAAATCAATGAAATTGAAACAAAAGAAAACAATTCAAAAAATTGACAAAACAAAAAGTTGGGTCTTTGAAAAAATAAACAAAAATGATAAACCCTTAGCCACACTAATGAAGAAAAGGAGAGAGAAAACTCAAATTACTAAAATTCATGATGAAAAACGAAGTATCACAATAGACATTATTGAAATACAAAACATAATTAAAAGCTATTTTGAAAATCTATACTCCAGCAAAATAGAAAATCTCCAAGACATCAACAGGTTTCTACAGACATATGATCCTCCCAAACTGGATCAGGAGGACGTACTCAATTTAAACAGATCAATTTCAAACAATGAAACAAAAGTCATCAAAATCCTAACAACCAAGAAGAGTCCTAGACGAGATGGATTCTCAGCTGAGTTCTACAAGACCTTCAAAGAAGAACTCATTCCATTACTCCTCAAAGTACTCCATGAAATAGAAAATTAGGGAACCCTTCCAAACTGATTTTATGAAGCTAGTATCACCCAGATACCAAAACCAGACAAAGACACATTGAGGAAAGAAAACGTCAGACCAATATCCCTGATGAACAAGATGCAAAAATTCTTAACAAAATTTTAGCAAATCCCATACAAAAACATATTAAAAAGATAGTGTACCATGATCAAGTGGGTTTCACCCCAGAAAGGCAAGGTGGCTTCAACATCTGAAAATCAACAAATGTTATTCACCACATCAACAAACTTTAAGAATCATATGATTATTTCATATCATTATTTCGATAGATACAGAAAAAGCATTTGATAAAATACAGCCCCCCTTCATGCTCAAAATACTAGAAAGAACAGGGATAGTAAGAACATATATCAACATTGTAAAGGCTATGCTAAGCCCACAACCAACATCATTCTAATGGAAAGAAACTGAAAGCATTCCCCCTAAAATCTGGAACAAGGCAGGGATGCCCTCTTTCACCACTTCTATTCAACACTGTCCTTGAAACTCTAACCAGAGCGATCAGACAGACCAAAGAAATTGAAGGGAAACAAATTGGAAAAGAAGAACTCAAACTATCAGTATTTGTCAAAGCCATGATACTGCATTTAGAGCAGCCAAAGATTTCTGCCAGAAAACTTCCAGAATGCATAAATGTATTCAGCAAAGTACCAGTATATAAAATCAATGCTCATAAATCTAATGCATTTTTATTCATAAGTGATAAATCCTCTGAAAGAGAAATTAGGAAAATTACCCCATTCATGATAGCCTCAAAAAAAAAAATTGGAATCATTCTAACAAAATAGGTGAAAGATTCTACAATGAAAACCACAGAACACTAAAGAAAGAAATTAAAGAAAATCTTAGACGATGGAAAGATCTCCCATGTTCTTGGATAGGCAGAATTAATATTGTCAAAATGGCCAAACTACCAAAAGCGCTATACAGATTCAATGCAATTCCAATTAAAATCCCAATGATGTACCTCACAGAAAAAGAGAAAGCAATCATGAAATTCATTTGGAAGAATAAGAGACCCAGAAGAGCCAAAGCGATCCTTAGCAGGAAAAGTGAAGCAGGTGGTATCACAATACCAGACCTTCAACTATACTACAGAGAAATAGTAACAAAAATGGCATGATATTGGCACCAGAACAGACAGGTAGATCAGTGGTACAGAAAAGAGCACACAGAGACAAACCCACATACATACAGTCATCTCATACTACACAAAGGTGCCAAAAACCTACAATGGAGAAAAGATAGCCTCTTCAACAAATGGTGCTGGGAAAACTGGAAATCCATATGCAGCAAAATGAAACAAAACCCCTATCTCTCACCCTACACAAAACTCAACTCAAAATGGATCCAGGACCTAGAAATTAGACCAGAGACCCTGTACCTAATAGAAGAAAAAGTAGGTCCAAATCTTCATCATGTCAGCTTAGGACCAGACTTCCTTAACATGACTCCAAAAGCACAAGAAATAAAAGTAGAAATCAATAATTGGGATAGATTCAAACTCAAAAGCTTTTTCTCAGAAAAAGAAACAATCAACAATGTGAAAAGAAAGACTACAGAGTGGAAGAAAATCTTTGCCACACACACTTCAGATAGAGCACTAATCTCCAAAATCTGTAAAGAACTCAAAAAACTTTACACCGAGAATACAAATAACCCAATCAATAAATGGGCTAAGGAAATGAGCAGACACTTCACAGAAGATCTATAAACAATCAACAGATATATTTTAAAAAGTTCAACATCTCTAGTAATAAGATAAATGAAAAATCAAAACTACCCTAAGATTTCATCTCCAATTAGAATGGCTATTATCAGGAAGACAAGCAACAATTGGTATTGGCGAGGATGTGGGGGAAAAGGTACTAGTACATTGCTGGTGGGGTTGCAAATTGGTGCAGCCACTCTGGAAAGCAGTATGGAGAGTCCTCAGAAAACTTGGAATGGAACCACCATTTGACCCACCTATCCCACTCCTTGGCCTATACCCAAAGTACTTAAAATCAGCATACTACAGTGATGTGGCTACATCAATGTTCACAGCAGCTCAACTCACAATAGTTAGATTGTGGAACCAACCTAGATGACCTTTAACAGATGAATAAATAAAGAAGCTGTGGCATATATACACAATGGAATATTATTCAGTCATAAAGAAGAATAAAATTATTGCATTTGCAAGTAAATGGATGGAGTTGGTGAATATCATGCTAAGTGAAATAAGACAATCCCGAAAAACCAAAGGTTGAATGTTTTCTCTGGTAAGTAGATGATGATACATAACGGTGGGGGATGGGTAAGGCAAGAATGGAGGAACACTGGATTATGTAAAAGGAAATGAGGGATTGGGAAGAGGCAGGGGAAGGAAAGAATGGAATGAAATAAACATCATTACCCTATGTACATGTATGATTACATGAATGGTATGACTCTGCATCATGTACAGCACATCATGTTCACCACAGAAATAAAATGTTGTACCCCATTTGTGTATAACGAATCAAAAAATAAAATTAATGATTTTCAAGCATATTTAAGTATCAAATTTCAAAATAGTGTCTAATGATCATCTGGATTTCTCTAGTGCCTGTGGTTATAGTTCCCTTTTCATCTATAATTTTATTAATTTGAGTATTATCTTTCTTTTGGTTAATTTGGTTAAGGGTTTTCAATCTTGTTTATCCTTTCTAGAAACCAACTGTTTTACTAATCCTTTGTATTGTTTTTTATTCTCAATTTCATTGACTTAGGTTCTGATATCAATCAGTGAATTATTTCCTGTCTTCTACTGATAGGTCTCTCAGATATGTTAGATTACTTATTTGGTATCCATTTTTTTAATGTATGAACTCAGTATAAACTTCCTTCCTAAAACTGCCTTCACTCTGTTCCACAGATTTTGATATGCTGTATCACTATTCTCATTTGACTGTAAATTTTTAATTTTTAAAAATTTCTCTCCTGATTTCTTCTGTTATCCATTCATCATTCAAAAGTGAATTATTTAATCTCCAGGGGTTAGAATGGTTTGTTTTTTATCTTGTTATTGATTAGTAATTTCTTACCATTATGGTTTGACAGTATTCAAGGAATTCTATTTTTTTGTTGTTGTTATTGTATTTGCTAATATTTACTTTGTGACCTAAAATATGTTATGTGTTGCTGAAAGAAAGTGAAATTCAGTGGTTCAAGGAAGGAACATCCTGTATATATCTGTTTGATCCATTTTATTAATAGTACTTTTTAGTTCTTTAATCCTTATTTAGTTTTTTTCTGCATTTAGTTATTTAATCTTTATTTAGTTTATGTCTGCATGATCTATCAAGTGGTGAGAGAGGTATGCTGAAGTCACCCAGTATTATTTTACTGTGGTCTATTTAATATCGAGAGGGGATGTTTTATGTACTAGATGCACCATTGTTTGGGGCATGGATATTTACAATCATTATATCTTGTTGTTGGATAATTCCCTTAACCAGTATGAAATGTCCTTTTTGTATATTCTGATTAATTTTGATTTGAAGTCCTCTTTGAGATGAGAAAAATAGCTACTGCTGCTTGTTCACAGGCACCATCTGCTTGGAATGTCTTCTCCCATCTTTTTACCTTCAGTCTGTGAATGTCGTTGTCTACGAGTCTTGCAAACAACATACTACTAGGTCTCATTTTTTAATCCAATCTGTCAATCTAAATCTTTTGACTGAAGAGTTTAGATGGTTTACAGTTAATGTTACATAGAAATGATATTTATTTCGTACCATTTTGACTTATTTCTAGTTTTAAATTCAGATTTGCTTCTCAAGTAATTGACTATTCTTTACTACAATTCATCCCTATGCTGGTTTTCATTTTTATTTTGATTTTTTCATAAAATATTTCATTGCATATGTGGTGCATAATTTGTGGTTATGAATTACTTAAATTTCTCTTTATCATGGAAGGTTTTTCAATTCATTTCCAATTCTGAGGATAAATTTGCTGGGTATAGTAATCTTGGTTGAAACCCACTTTCTTTCAGTTCTTCATATGTATTATTCCAATCCCTCCTGGCTTTTAGGGACTGGGTTGAGAAATCAGTTGATATTTGAAGGGATTTAACTCTAAATGTGACCAGTCACTTTTCTCTTTCAGGTTTTAAAATTCTATTAGGCATTTTCATTTTAACGTGACTTGGAGTAGATCTCTTTTGATTCTGTCATATTTGGAGTTCTACATGCATCTTGTAATTGAATTTCCATCTCATTCCAAAAACTGGAAAGTTTACTAATAGTATTTCATTGAAAAGATTGTGTATTCCTTTTATTTGTCTTTTAGAGTCTTCATCTACCCCAAAGATTCTTAAATTTGGTCTCATGGTATAATCCCAAATTTCTAGAAAATTCTGGTCATGGCTCTTAATATTTTTTCTTTAAGGTTAACTTTATTTTCAAAATTATGTACTTTT
The DNA here is from genome assembly GCF_902686445.1 of Sciurus carolinensis. Classification (NCBI taxonomy): domain Eukaryota; kingdom Metazoa; phylum Chordata; class Mammalia; order Rodentia; family Sciuridae; genus Sciurus; species Sciurus carolinensis. The sequence goes on from NC_062221.1 coordinate 72,150,109, forward strand.
TTCAAGGTCTGTGCACACCTGTAATCCCAGCAACTCAAGAAGCTGAGGCAGGAGGATTGCTATTTCAAAGTCAGACTCAGCAACTTAGCAAGGCTCTGATCAACTTAGCAAGACCCTCTCTCAAAATGGAAAAAAAAAAAAAAAAAAAGAAAGAAAGAAATGAGAAGGACTAGGGATGTCACTCAGTAGTTAAGTGCCCGTGGGTTAAGGCCCTGGTACAAAAAATTTAGGGAGGTACATAAAATGGACCAGAATATTCCCTTCAACATTTGAGCTGTGAGAGGGAGAAAACCCACTCTGTCAATCCTCAAAAATGGTTAGGATCTTATCTATTTAAAGCACTGAATAAAAGGGGAAACAAAAACCTTACTAGCAGATAGAGATTAAATATGGGAATATGAATAGTTAATATTTTTAATGATAAAGAGAAAGAAGTCACATACTAATTCTCAATTTGTCTTAAATTTTTCAATATCCTGAAATTTCTACCATATAACTTATTTTAAACCAAGAAAAAATAACATAGAAATTCTACCTGGTTTTAGCAAATATCTAAATCATAAATTCCCCTTCCCATAAAAAATATAAACTTTTTTGGATATTAAAAAAAAACTTTCCACCGATGTAAAATCCTAGAATAATGAGAAATAAAACTCATCCATATTATTCAGAATACTGAGGGTTAATGACTTAGTATATTATACATATAAGAGAAAGAACTTAGAAGTATAATGAAGAAAGTGCATATAATTTCCATTATTTTTTCTCATCAGATCTATAAAAAACAAGCACACTTCCTTAAACTCTACCCATACAGTAGTGATCTCTTACCAGCCAATATAATTTAATAAAATAAAATAAGCACTACCTTGGGCCCTAGGCAAATAACTGTTTGCCTCCATTTTTCACCTTCTTAGTTTGAATAATATTTGCTAATCTGTTTAAATTTACTTCTCACGGCTAACTCCGTCATTAACATAAAATTTTCCTGTGATATTCCTTCCCACTCATGACAAAGAGTTTTCAAAATCATAAATAAACATCAGACTATTTTATAGAATTAATGTACAAGTTTTACATCATCTCTAGGTATGTTACCAGTTAAGTGAATGTGTTTTATTCTAGGTTTGATTGAATTCAACACAAAATACATTAAAATGTGAGTTCATTATAAATAAAATTATTTCTGATACTTAATTCTAACATGGGGAGCGATGAATTCTAATCAAATTATTATCTTTATCAGGTTAATCTTAGATGCTTAGTGTTGCTCAACAGTATCAACATATTTTGGATATCTAAAACTTTTTTCTGTATTTTTTTTAAAGTAAAAAGTATTAAAGCAAACAGGTTAGGGTTAGAATGTAGGATCTAATCACCATGATCAAAAGGTATAGAAAAACATTTATTATTCATCTGACTTACAAATTAAAGTGTGTGTTTTCAGTACCATGGTGCAAAGAAAAGAACAAGTCGTTGCTGCCATGCTGGTTTACAATTAGGAGAACAAAATACTTAGGTAGTTCCCATTACTTGGTGACTGAATCTATATCAATTTTATATGTTCTAATAAAAGAAAATATTGTAAGTACAATAATAAGCATTAAATTACTTCTAGCTATTGAGATTATGAATGAAAACGCCAGTCAAATTAATGTGAAACTTGGTCAAGAAATAATTTTTTGTACATTGAGTTCTTTAATTCATATTTTCTTACCGTTCTCGGTTAAATTTAAGAGAATGAAGAATAGCAGGTCTTTTTTGTCTAAGGTTCCACAAATGAAGTGTATCATCTGAACTTGCACTGACCAAAGCACCCTATAACAAAAAGAAGAAAAAGTAAGTGTGGGATTTGCTTAGTTCAGGGAAGTAGATACAGTAAACAAATTTACTGATTTTTCACTGCTTAAAGGAGATATCTGTGTCTCTAAAACCTAGAAATATGGAAAGACAACAGCATATACTTCAATAAGGAAGGTTACAATTGCTGAGAACAGAAGTGATTTATTGCATATGGATGGTCAAGATGACTAGTTTAAGTAATATTTACTAATAGGAATAATCAATATAGCATCACTGACACTAATGAAGGTTTTTGGTATTTTCTCTAGAAAAAAGTTTAAACTTTTGTTTCTACTACTTACATATACATTATATAGATTTACGAAGAAGCAGATATTCAACACAGTTTTGTAAATCAAATATATAGTTTATATAAAAACCTCTTCTGTACTAATTTTCTTTATGGTTAAAAGTATATATTCTTACTAAAAAGTATATTTGATATAATTTAATTTGCTTCTTACACTATAGAAAGCTTCACCTATTATCATCAAAAGTATCTATAACAAAATAAAACATTTCTCCAACTAGAATCCAGTATATCTATAAAAATAATCCCAAGACTTTTTATATAACACCACCAAATACAGATTAATCTTGTATGAAATACAGTAGAATATTTTCTACTTGTTAATAAGACAGAAAGGATATGGATGAATAACTGGCCGCCATATTCATATATATATATATATGAATATATATATTAGTTTGAATATATAGATAGTTTCACAGCTGAGAAATGTCAACATGTGCCCTATGGTAGAACATAAAGCTACTCTAGGGTATTGACTATGTTCTCTAAAATTTATCTGGCAGAACTATGATAGTTCTTAGAAAACTAAAACGCTTCACATATTTTCCAAAGTACTTTATTACACGAATCTCTCAAAAGTTTCCAACATCTATCACAGGTATTAAAAAACATAGTCTCATTTATATGCTAGGAAAAACTATATTGAAGTTCCTTGCTTTGTTATTTCTTTTGAAGTCACAAAAGAGATAATAGGAATCTAAATGTCCTTCTGAAATAGTTCTTACATTAAAAGCATGCCTGTACCCTATGATATCTCCCTTTATATTGTGTACCCATGATTTTAGTCTCTGAGAGGAATGGCTTTATTTAAAAAAAAATCATTGAGCATATCCATACATTTTTAAATTTTATATAAGTTGTACATGAATACACAAATATATAAAAAACACATGTACAAAGGGAAATAGATTGACATATACACTTTAGCACTCATAGTTTGACATATACACTTTTAGAACTCATAGTTTTATATCATGCAATATGATATATCCTATACATGCCTAGAGAATTTGTTTGCATGATTTGTAAACTATTTATGCACTTCCTATGCACAAACTAGAAGGTTACTGGGATTGTTTGAAAGTACCTGATGAACACAGGACATTTATCTTATTTCTCATAGAGGTGGAAGTTCCCTTAGGAGAGGGTGAGGATAAAACATGTCATATAAAATTAATAAAATGTGTTTTATATTAGATAGTTATGTGCAAACCAAAGATATAACATTCCAAGGCCATGAATTAAAATACATCACATATTCTATAATATCCTAATGTAATACCTGATTGAATCTATGGAGAAACTGAGTTATTAGTTGTGATAAAATCAGGATGTAGCATCGCTGAACCACTAAGCATAGTAGCACTAACAGAACAGACACATGAAAGTATGCATATCAGCAGAGTGTCTACGGCTCATTTACAAAAGCATGAATTTGTATTACCAGAAGCATTATTTATAAATATATGTGATGATTTAAAACTGCAAATAGAAACACCAGTCATGAGATAAAAACTGGGAAGTACAAAAACATTATCAAGTGTGAGGTAAATCAGTGTGAACAGTTCATGATACACACTGTAAACAATGCAGGGAGAATGGAAGCTTGTCTCTATTTACTTCTAGTTATGTAGTACAGGGGCAAACTTAGATCTTTGAAGATAATCTTCAGAGTATCAAACTCAGAACAAATCACATGGAAACAAACTGTGCAGAAGGCAAAGTGCTGAGATTCCATATCTAGGAACTATAGAGTAGCACTGAGAACCCAAAATGGTTGACATTCCAGGTAATAACAATTAGTTATTATAATAAAATATTTTAAAATGTTTCCTCTTTTCCTCCTTACCTCCCTCTTTTTTTTTTGGTACCCCATGGCAAGTGTGTCTACAAAGTTAAATATGCTAACTTTGTTCATGAGGAGGATCTCACAGCCTCTGAAAAAGATTTTCAGTCAAGAGAAATTTTTAAATGGACATTTTTCAACACCACAATTTTTTCTTGCCTCAGGTGTTTTTTTTTTTATTGTAAACAAATGGGGTACAACTCGTTTCTCTGGTTATACATGAAGTAGAGGTGTACCATTTGTGTATTCATACATTTATGTAGGGAAATGGCGTTTGATTCATTCTGTTATTTTTTCCTTCCCCCCATCCCTCCCACCCTTTTTATCCCTCTATATAGTCCCTCCTTCCTCCATTCTTGCCCCCCTCACACCCCCCATTATGTATCATCATCTGCTTATCAGTGATATCATTTGTCCTTTGGTTTTTTGAGATTGGCTTATCTCACTTAGCATGATATTCTTCAATTTCATCCATTTGCCTGCAAATGCCATAATTTTATTATTCTTTATGACTGAGTAATATTCCATTGTATATATATACCAGTTTCTTTATCCATTCATCAATTGAAGGGCATCTAGGTCATGTGTTTCTTACATAAAATTCTATGAGACATTTTACCTATGTGTACAATTATAAATTGTTAAAATGACACACGAATACTGATATAGATATTGACATATGCAAATATATGCAGAAAATGAATAAAAGGGTATCATTCTAGGAGAAAACAACCAACTTTTTCCAAGGCACTGAGTTTAATCTTTGAAGTGTTTGAATTTGGTATGGTACAAACTTTTTAAGTATTTTTGCACTGGCTGGCTCATGTAACATAAAGCAGCTATACAAAACTTTAGTATTTGCTGTAAAACGTCTGAGTTGAGTAGACTGTAAGTAGCCTTCAACACATGGAAGATCTGTAACTTTTCTGAGTTTGATAAACACAGTTTTTTTTCTAGAAAGTGTCTCATCATTGCAGTGCTATAAAAATAGGGATAGGTATGTTACCATAATAGATATGCATACATAAATAAATAAAAATGAAGACCTAAATCAACAAATTCATATGGAAATAATAATATATATACAGATGAAAGAGATATGTATATATAGAAAAAGGGCACACAAGTGAATAAACAAGCTTTATTTCATTTAAGGTGGTGGGAAGAGAGTGAACAGATGGAAAGTTTAATGGCCAGTTAAATGATCGAAGGGCCTTAGTTTTTTTAAAAGACCATTTAAATAATTAGTATAAATTATGTATGCTACAAAATCACAATAAAGGGTATTTTACATAAAATATTTGTCCTTTAACTTTTTTACATTTTAATTGATTCTTTTTAGTTATACATGAGGTAGAATCCTTTAAATTTTAATAAATTGGCAACTATAGGAGTATGGCCTTTTATGAAAAATGTAACTATAAATAATACTGCATAAATATATAGTACTTAGAATCATATTGAAATACTATGTCTACTATAGATTGAACATCCCAATCCCCAAATCCAAAACTTCATATGGTATAAAATCTGAAATTTTTTGAGTATCAACAAGATACTACAAGTGGAAAATTCCACATTTGACCTCATGTGATAGGCTGTAGTCAAAACAAGTATACTGAAAACATTGTGTAAAATTACCTTTGAACATTATGTGTAAGGTGTGAAGTATTTTTAAATTTCATGCTTATATTTAGGTCCCATCCCTAAGATGTCTCTCATTATGTATACATGGTAACATTCCAAAATCTGGACATAAAACATGAAATCCAAAATACTTCTAGTCCAAAGTATTTCAGATAAGGAATACTCAATTTGTAACATTCTGTGTGTGCGTGCATGTGTGTGTGTGCATGTGTGTAATAGTCAAAAATCTGTATGTATGTGTCAAATAGTGTGTGTATGTTTAAATAATTAAAAAAAATTTCTTACCTCATTGATCAAGAATTGTAGCTGCAAGACAGCTGCACCACTTTCATGTTGGCAATAACAATCAACTCCAGGTCTACCAAGTCTAACATAATAAAAGTCAAGGACTCTAACATTTTAATTAGCATGAATATTAAAGTGTAAAACATAACCAACTTGTTTAGCAACTAATTCTCTGCTTTTTAGTTACCCTTATTTTTTACATTAAGAGTTGAAAAGTCTTATTTTAGTTCATGCAAATTGAATTATATACCACAGATGCTTAAAAAGTTAGAAAAAAGAATGATAGCAAAAAACTGAAAAGAAGTTTCTTTCCCAAAAAGTAAAACAAGCATTGAGAAGTCAAACACATTTAAGATGTAACTGATTCAATACTTTTTTCCTACAGTAAGTACAAAATGAGCAAATGACTTTAATGTAATAAATTAAATCATACCTTTAACAAAAAATGAGTAAGTAAGTAAATACACTGAAAATCTTGGTATATTCAGAGCCTTGGTAAGCAATAATTTAAATCCCATAGGTAGTAAATAAATAGATTGATATATTTTACTACATAAAAATACAAAATATTTGCATTGATAAAGCACCACAGATAAGATTAAAAAGACAATCAATGATGGAAATAATTAGTAACATTTTAAAGGGGAAGAAAGAAAAAAAATGAAGATGGAAGGAAGGATAATCAGAAAATCTATTAGAACAATTTATTTACATATTCTATACCAAAAGATCTATGTCTCTATATTTATTTATTGTGTCTCTTTTCATAAAGATGTACATTCATTACATGAGAGCTTCTACCCCAGCCATAATGAAAAAACAGGGGCCAAATCTATCCTTCCACATAAACAATTAAGAGGCATAGACAAAATTCATGTAAGTACAGTTTAGACATTGCTTATAATGTAAGGAATGATGGTAATTCCTTAAAGAGACAAAAAATGTATTTTGAGCCTTATGATTTCTCTGCTTACCTATAGAGTTTCCAGGCACAGGGATAGGGATGCCAGATGGAATTTAGCAGGTTGACTTCATTGAGAGAAAACTAAGTCTAGTTTGGCCAAGGGTAACAGGTTCACATGGCAAAGTAAAAAAGAAGAAAAAGTGACATAGAAAAGAACTCTAGAGACCTTCAGAAGGATCTTCCTTGAATATTTAGCTAAGTACAGCTCAGGAAATAGGTCTCAAGAAACTACCTAAGGCTGGGGAAAGAAAAAAACCAAGAGGAAAAAAAGGTCTTTCTTGAAGACCAAATCAAGACAAAAAACTAATATGTTCTTCTTGAAGAACAAATCAAACAGAAGGAAAATAGCAAATTAATGGCATTAACCATATAGTAGCTATTCCCCAAAACTGAATCAAAACAGAAGTGCTAGGAAAAGAAATGGAATACAATTCAGAAAGTCAGCAACCAAGTGAAATTTGAAAATATCAGTTTTCATAATAGTAAAAAAAAAAAAAAGAGAGAGAGAGAGAGAAGAAGAAGAAGAAGAAGGTGGGGGGGGGGACTGCCACCACTGGGCATGGGGTGGCTTAGTTGGGGGTGGGGGAAAGCTCCCTCCCCAGTAAGTTTAAGAAAAACGAGCTCCATTGTTGAGCAAAACCACAATCTGAGCAGAAAAGAGGCTCATACACTGTGAGATAAGCCAGTGCAGGAGAGTCCCAGAACTTCCCTGATTTAGTGAAAGTGGAGAAGCAGCATCAGCTTAAAAAGGGCCTCACAGGAAATCAGAAATCCCTGCAGTTTATTTTTTTCATTTATAATTTTAAAATTTTCTTTATTTTTTTCCTTTTGTCTTCTTGGTGTGTTTTCTTTTTGTGCATCCAAGAGCCAAAAGTCCCCTACTTTGCTTCTCATTCTTGCTTCTCTTGGTTGATACCCAAGGCTTGATTCTAGAGACTGTGGCATAGACCCATAGTAAGTTCTGGAGGGGCGGGGCGCAACAGGAGGCAAGTCTACTGGTCTTGTAGAGCACAGAAAGGCAGTTTTCTTGCTTCAGAATTTGGCAGTAGAAACTTTGTGAAAATGAGAAAGTCCCACAGGGAATAGAAGTATCATGGGTTCAGTTTGGGTGAAAAGCAGCACAGTCCAGTACAAGGAATCCTGGCCAACTCCTCCATGCCTAGAAGTGCCTGGAGGATCTTATGATGCAACATAGTCACTTCCCACATGCACACACCCCAAAAAATTGACTGAGGCTCTTGGAATAAGGGGTACAGCATAAACTGAATTGCCCACAGGCTGCCTGGGTAAGGAATTAATCACAACAGACATACAAAAAAACATAGAACCTCAAATACATGAAGAAACAAGCCAGTAAGATGCCTTTGAGTTATAAAAATAAAATTGGGGGCTGGGGATACAGCTCAGTTGATAGAATGCTTGCCTTGCCTGTGCAAGGCCCTGGGCCCTGGGTTCAATCCCCACCACCTCAAAAAATATTTTAAAAAGATGCCTTTGAAAGTTTTTAATCCCCCAACAACTTAATTCAAAAAGACAGAAGGGGTGAAATGCTGGATTAAGGTTTCAAAAAGTTAGAGGCTGGGGTTATAGCTCAGTGATAGAGCTAAGAGGGGCACTGGGTTTGATCCTCAGCACCACATAAAAATAAAGTGATTGTGTCCATCTACAACTAAAAACAAATATGCTTTTTCTTTTTTTAGACTGCATTTTGATTCATTGTACACAAATGGGGTACATCGCTTCATTTCTATGGTTGTGCACGATATAGATTCATATCATTCATGTAATCATACGTGTACATACAGTAATGATGTATGTCTCATTCCACAATTTTTCATATCCCCCACCCTTTCATTTCCCTCTGTGTAATCTAAAGCTCCTCCATTCTTCTCTCACTCCTACTCCGCCCTCCCCCATTATATATCATCATCCACTTATCAGGGAAAACATTTGGCCTCTGTTTTGGGGATTGGCTTATTCACTTAGCATGATATTCTCCAATTCCATCCATTTATCTGCAAATGCCATTATATTCTTCTTCTTTATGACTGAATAATATTCCATTGTGTATATATACCAGTTTCTTTATCCATTCATCTGTTGAAGGGCATCTAGGTTGGTTCCACAATCTAGCTATTGTGAACTGAGCTGTCCATCTACAATTTAAAAAATTAAAAAAAAAAGAATTAGAAATGTTGATTGTGAAAATGGTCAATGAATTAATAGAACAACTAAGGAATGAGTTAAGGAAGAAAACAGAGGATATAAAAGAGATACTCAGACTCAAACAAATCTTGGCTATTAAAAGAAAAGTAAGTCAAATAAAAAACTCAATAGATGAATACACAAGCAGTGAAACTCCACATAATGTACAAATGCAAAAATGGAATCCTTATTAGAATAAGTTATACTCCATATGTGTATATGTCAAAATACACTCTAGTAGCTAAAAAAGGATAAAAATTATTTTAAAAAGATTTAAAAATTATATAGAAAGATCATAGCTAAAATTAATGAAATGGAGATTACAAGAATAATACAAAGAACCAATGAACTGAAAATGTTCTTTGAAAAGAGATTTGCCCAAATTAACCAAGAAAAGACAACCCAAATTAACTGAAATCCAGAAAAATATTAGGGATTATTTTGCAAAACTATAGTTCAATAAACTGAAAAATCAAGAAGAAATGGTTAAATTTCTAGAGACACATATGATCTACCAAATTTGAATTAAGAGGATATAGAAAATCTAAACAGACCATAAATATGCAGGAGATTGAAGTAGTAACAAAAATCCACCAAACAAAAAGCCCAAGACTAAATGGATTCACAGCTGAATTCTACCTGATATTTAAAGAAATAATATCAGTGTTTCACAAATAATTCCATGGAATAGATAGGGAAAAAACATTTCCAAACTCATTCTATAAAATCAGTATCACCCTGATACCAAAAACAGATAAGGACACTTCAAAGAAAGAAAATTACAAGCAAATATAGATAAGAATCCATCAAAGAAAGAAATCTACAGGCAACTATCCTTGATGAAAATAGATTAAAAATCTTTAATAAAATGTCAGCAAATCATATTCAAAAACACATTAAAAGATCATATATCATGATTAAGTTGGTTTCCTTCCAGGGATGCAAAGATGGTTCCACATACACAAATCAATAAATAAAATATACCTCATAAATAGAATTTAAGGAGGAAAAATAACATGATCATCCAAACAGATGCAAAAAACAAGTCTTTAACAAAATTCACCATCTCTTCATGATAAAGAAAGTAGATTTCATAATTTGGATTACATATGACAAACTCAAAGCAATCATCACAATGAATGGGGGAAAATTATCATAATTACTCTAAAATAAGAACCCAACAAGGACATCCATTCCTATTCAATACATACTTTAAATTTTAGAAAGAGAAGAAAACAAAAGGGATAAAAACAGGAAAGAAATAAAATTATCCCTGTTTGCAGATGATATGACCCTATACTTAGAAGATTCTAAAAGATCCACCTGGGAACTTCTAGAGGTGATGAACAAATTCAGTAAGATATCAGGATACAAAATCAATGTACAAAAATCAATAGCTTTCCTATACATCAATAATGAATCCACTGAGGAAGAAATCAGGAAAACAATGCCATTCACAATGGTATAAAAAGTCTATTTAAGAATAAATCTAGAACTCCAGCGCCATGACCCGGCATAGCACCCACACGCAACTCCAGCACCGCTGCAGCCCAGCTGATGGTCTAGCGCCTGCACTGCAGCTGACCATCTACCAACAGGCAGGGTCTCCTATGCCCGCTATCTTGGATTATTCCCGACCTGGAGGCCACCATCCCTGGTCAGACAGCTCCCTTCTGGAGACACCACATTATCAAGTACCCCTCTGGCATCAGGCTACTGAAGACTAGGAGGTTTGAACAGTACGGTACAGTTTTGTTGTAGATTTTTTTATTAGTAGCATTATTACAATTATCCCTCTTATACCAACTATTATCCCTACTTCTCTTTTTTCTTTTTTATTATTTTTCTCACTCTCTCTATTTTCCTCTTATCTACTGGTTTTGCTGGACAGTCTTTTTCCTTTTTCTCAAGCTAACAGCTAATTTCTTTTAATTTTGCTTTCACTATTCACATGACACATTACATCTATAAACTGACTCCTTATCTCATTAACTTTACATCCTACACCCCTCCCCATACTTTGTCTACCATTAGAAACTGCAAACCTATTGTTTATGCTGCAAATAATAATCAACTCCTAATCTGTTTATTAAGATAATACTGTTAATATCTTAATAGGGACTATTTGGGTTAAGGAGGCATTCAGTTTGTATTATGTGCTCCTCCTAATAATCATCTCCCACTTTAAGGTGAGGTATTAGAAACCTGCAGGGTCACTATAAGCCTATAAGGGGGAAACTGCAATAACTCGAATTTGCACTGCTAGAGGGGAAGGTACATGAACAACAAGAAAAAAACAAAGGAAGAAAGTGTCCCAAACAAACCAAGATGCTATATCAAAAGAATCCAATGACAGCATGATTAGAAGAAAAGTCAAAAAAGGAGTTCAGAAGAACATAATTAAAATGATCCAAGAAGCAAATGATGATATAAGAGAGTAAATGCAGGGTATGACTGATCACACCAATAAACAGCCAAAAGAGCAAATGCAGGAAGCAAAAGATCATTCCAACAAAGAGAGAGAGATTCTGGGGGGAAAACAAACAAACAAACAGAAATCCTTGAAGTGAAGGAAATAGGAAATAAACCAAATTAAAATTTCAGGAGAAAACATCACCAACAGAATACATCATTTGGAAGACAGAACTTTAGACAATGAAGACGAAATATTTAATCTTGAAAACAAAGTTGAATAAACAGAAAGATGGTAAGAAATCATAAACAGAACCTCAAAGAACTATGGGATATCATGAAAAAAACAAATTTAAGAATTATTGGGATTAAGGAATGCACAGAGATACAAATCAAAGGAATGAATAATCTATTCAATGAAATAACATTAGAAAATTTCCAAATCTGAAGAATGAAATGGAAAAATCAATGACAAGAGGCTTACAGAACACCAAATGTGCAAAATTACAACAGATTAACACCAAGGAACATTATAATGAAAATACTTAACATAAAAAATAAAGTCAGGACTTTGAAGCCTGCCAGAGGAAAGCATTCATATTACATACAGGGGGAAACCATACAGATCTAAGCAGATTTCTCAGCCCAGTCCCCCAAAGCTAGAAGGACTTGGAACAACATTTTTCAAGCTCTAAAAGAACACAGATGCCAACAAGGAATCTTATACCTGGGAAAACTTACTTTCAGATTTGACTACGAAATAAAATCCTTCCATGATAAACAAAAGCTAAAAGAATTTACAAACAGAAAGCCTACACTACAAAACATTCCCAGCAAAATATTTCATGAGGAAGAAATGAAAAACAACAATGTAAGTCAGCAAAGCAAGGCACTACCCTAAAGGAAAAGCAAATTAAAGGAGAAACCAAGCCAAGTTAAAAATGAAAAATAAGCCAAAATGACAGGGAATACAAGTCATATCTCAATAATAACCCTGAATATTAATGGCCTAAACTCATCAATCAAACAACACAGACTGGCAGAATGCATTAAAAAGAAAGACCCAACAATATGCTGTCTTTAAGAGACTCATCTCACAGAAAAAGACATCCATAGACTAAAAGTGAAAGGATGTGAAAAAATATACCGCAGACACAGATTCAGTAAAAAAAAAAGGTGGGTGGTTCCATCCTGATATCAGATAAAGTGGACTTCAAGCCAAAGTTAGAAGGCATTAAGAAGGACATTTCATACTGCTCAGGGGAACCACAAATCAGGAAGACATAACGATCGTGAATATTTATGCCCCAAACAACTGCACATCCATGTATGTCAAACAAATCCTTCTCAATACCAGGAATCAAACAGGCCACAACTCAATGATTCTGGGTGACTTTAACACACCACTGTCACCATTGGATAGATCTTCCAAACAAAATTGAACGAAGAAACCAAAGAACTCAATATACAATCAATAATTTAGACTTAACAGATATATAGGATATTTCATCAATCAACAAATGAATACACTTTCTTCTCAGCAGCACATGGATCCTTCTCAAAAATAGAACATATGTAATACCACAAAGATACTCTAAGCAAATACAAAAAAAAAAAGAGATACTACCTCATATTCTATCACATAATAATGGAATGAAATTAGAAATCAACAATAAGATAAAAAGCACAAACTACTCCAACACCTGGAGACTAAATAATATGCTATTGAATGACGCATGGATAGTGGAAGACCTCAGGGAGGAGATCAAATAAATTCTCAGAGGTAGAGTAGAACAATGATACAAGATTTCAAAATCTCCGGGATGCTATGAAAGCAGAACTAAGCGGAAAATTCACTGCATGGAGCACAATCAATAAAAGAAGAAAAAGTCAACAAATAAATGACCTAAAATTACAACTCAAAACCTAGAAAAAGAACAGATCAACACCAAAAGCAGAAGACAGGAAATCATTAAAATCAGCTGAAATCAATGAAACTGAAACAAAAGAAACAACTCAAGAAATTGACAAAACAAAAAGTTGGGTTTGTAAAAATAAATAAAATAGATAAACACTTAACCACACTAATGAAGAGGAGAAAGAAAACTCAAATTACTAAAATTCATCATGGAAAATGAAGTATCACAACAGACATTATTGAAATACAAAACAATTAAAAGCTATTTTGAAAATCTATACTACAACAAAATAGAAAATCTCCAAGATATCAACAGGTTTCTACACATATGATCCTCCCAAACTGAATCAGAAGGATATACACAATTTAAACAGATCAATTTCAAGCAATGAAACAGAAGTCATCAAAAGCCTACCAACCAAGAAAAGTCCTAGACAAGATGGATTCTCAGCTGAGTTCTACAAGACCTTCGAAAAAGAACTCATTCCATTACTCCTCAAAGTATTCCATGAAATAAAAAATTACAGAATTCTTCCAAACTGATTCTATTAGTATCACCCAGATACCAAAACCAGACAAAGATACATTGAGGAGAGAAAACTTCAGACCAATAGCCCTGATGAACATAGATGCAAAAAAAAAATTTTTTTTTTTTTTGCGGTGCTGAGAATTGAACCCAGGGACTTGTGCTTGCCAGGCAAGCACTCTACAAACTGAGTTATATCCCCAACCCTGATGCAAAAATTCTAAACAAAATTTTAGCAAATCCCATACAAAAACATATTAAAAAGATAGTGTACCATGATCAAGTGGGTTTCACCCCAGAAAGGCAAGGTGGCTTCAACATCTGAAAATCAACAAATGTTATTCACCACATCAACAAACTTTAAGAATCATATGATTATTTCATATCATTATTTCGATAGATACAGAAAAAGCATTTGATAAAATACAGCCCCCCTTCATGCTCAAAATACTAGAAAGAACAGGGATAGTAAGAACATATATCAACATTGTAAAGGCTATGCTAAGCCCACAACCAACATCATTCTAAATGGAAAGAAACTGAAAGCATTCCCCCTAAAATCTGGAACAAGGCAGGGATGCCCTCTTTCACCACTTCTATTCAACACTGTCCTTGAAACTCTAACCAGAGCGATCAGACAGACCAAAGAAATTGAAGGGAAACAAATTGGAAAAGAAGAACTCAAACTATCAGTATTTGTCAAAGCCATGATTCTGCATTTAGAGCAGCCAAAGATTTCTGCCAGAAAACTTCCAGAATGCATAAATGTATTCAGCAAAGTACCAGTATATAAAATCAATGCTCATAAATCTAATGCATTTTTATTCATAAGTGATAAATCCTCTGAAAGAGAAATTAGGAAAATTACCCCATTCATGATAGCCTCAAAAAAAAAATTGGAATCATTCTAACAAAATAGGTGAAAGATTCTACAATGAAAACCACAGAACACTAAAGAAAGAAATTAAAGAAAATCTTAGACGATGGAAAGACCTCCCATGTTCTTGGATAGGCAGAATTAATATTGTCAAAATGGCCAAACTACCAAAAGCGCTATACAGATTCAATGCAATTCCAATTAAAATCCCAATGATGTACCTCACAGAAAAAGAGAAAGCAATCATGAAATTCATTTGGAAGAATAAGAGACCCAGAAGAGCCAAAGCGATCCTTAGCAGGAAAAGTGAAGCAGGTGGTAT
Organism: Sciurus carolinensis; assembly: GCF_902686445.1. NCBI lineage: Eukaryota > Metazoa > Chordata > Mammalia > Rodentia > Sciuridae > Sciurus > Sciurus carolinensis. The sequence continues at coordinate 72,165,266 of NC_062221.1, forward strand.
CACAATACCAGACCTTCAACTATACTACAGAGAAATAGTAACAAAAATGGCATGATATTGGCACCAGAACAGACAGGTAGATCAGTGGTACAGAAAAGAGCACACAGAGACAAACCCACATACATACAGTCATCTCATACTACACAAAGGTGCCAAAAACCTACAATGGAGAAAAGATAGCCTCTTCAACAAATGGTGCTGGGAAAACTGGAAATCCATATGCAGCAAAATGAAACAAAACCCCTATCTCTCACCCTACACAAAACTCAACTCAAAATGGATCCAGGACCTAGAAATTAGACCAGAGACCCTGTACCTAATAGAAGAAAAAGTAGGTCCAAATCTTCATCATGTCAGCTTAGGACCAGACTTCCTTAACATGACTCCAAAAGCACAAGAAATAAAAGTAGAAATCAATAATTGGGATAGATTCAAACTCAAAAGCTTTTTCTCAGAAAAAGAAACAATCAACAATGTGAAAAGAAAGACTACAGAGTGGAAGAAAATCTTTGCCACACACACTTCAGATAGAGCACTAATCTCCAAAATCTGTAAAGAACTCAAAAAACTTTACACCGAGAATACAAATAACCCAATCAATAAATGGGCTAAGGAAATGAGCAGACACTTCACAGAAGATCTATAAACAATCAACAGATATATTTTAAAAAGTTCAACATCTCTAGTAATAAGATAAATGAAAAATCAAAACTACCCTAAGATTTCATCTCCAATTAGAATGGCTATTATCAGGAAGACAAGCAACAATTGGTATTGGCGAGGATGTGGGGGAAAAGGTACTAGTACATTGCTGGTGGGGTTGCAAATTGGTGCAGCCACTCTGGAAAGCAGTATGGAGAGTCCTCAGAAAACTTGGAATGGAACCACCATTTGACCCACCTATCCCACTCCTTGGCCTATACCCAAAGTACTTAAAATCAGCATACTACAGTGATGTGGCTACATCAATGTTCACAGCAGCTCAACTCACAATAGTTAGATTGTGGAACCAACCTAGATGACCTTTAACAGATGAATAAATAAAGAAGCTGTGGCATATATACACAATGGAATATTATTCAGTCATAAAGAAGAATAAAATTATGGCATTTGCAGGTAAATGGAGATGGCGAATATCATGCTACTTGAAATTGGCCAATCCCAAAAAAACAAAGGCCGAATGACTTCTCTATGGATGATGATCCATAATGACAGGGTAGGCAAGAATGGAGGAAGGATGTATTGTAGAGAGGAAAACGAGGGGTGGGGAGGAGGTGAGGGGAAGGAAAGATAACAGATTGAGACAAACATCTGTACATGTATGATTAAGCTATCAGTGACTCTACTTTGTGTACAACTAGAGAAATGAAAGTTGTACCCAATTTGTGTACAATGTATCAAAATAAAAAATTTTAAAAAGGAATACATCTAGGAAGATGGTGGAATAGAGAGGTAACTTCCCTGGCTCCTCTGTGGTGTAAAACCAAAGAAAGCAGACAGGCAGTTTCTTAGGAAGGTGGGTAAACAAACGAATATTAGGGGGAATTTTATTGGACTTCAATACTGGACACTCATACAGATTGGGGACTCAGGAGATAAAATATAATTAAATAAGGAAGAAATTCCCAGCAACAGAGCCACAGCAGAGGCGAGAGGTATAAGCCTCTGCGAATGGAGTAAAGTGATAAGCAAATTAAAGGAACCTACATTTTTAGGAGGACTGAAGTGTGCTGGATATGGAGAGTTCCGAGATCAAACACACTGCCCAACTAAACTGTTAGGTGTGCTGCACAATATCTTAGTATGGGTAAGAAACCTCGTCTCTCCCAGTGGCATGGGGAGAGCAGAGGAAGGAACCATTTTGCATCCTCAGCATGAGAGCCAACAGTGAGCAAGTTTATGGCACACCTGAGTCTGTTCCCCAAAAACAAGCCTGGCAAATCCACACTGTGTTACAGAGAGTGTTCCTAAGTGAGAAGGAGAAAATCAAGTGTGGAGAGAGGTTTACACATAGGAATACTGGTTGTGGAAACCGTGTCTCCCCATCTACCTCCAATCCAGCAGATTGTAGGACCAGCTGGGAAAGAAGCACCTGACCAGGAATTTGAAAGGGCAGGGGTGGGAAACATTGACTTTGGAGACTGAACTCGAGATCAGGAATCAATGGATTCGCAGGCAACATAGTGGACTAAGAATTGGCTACTACACCACATGAGTGGAATGCAAAGGAGATCCCTGGGGTGCAGTCTTCCAGCATGAACCAGTAACTGCTAGACCCTGGAGGAGAGCTTATTTAAAATCTCCAGATCAAATGGCATTCAGAGAGGAGTGTGGAGCACACCTAAGCTTAAACTCCACCTCCGGGATTAAATCTCTCACCCTGGCAACTCAACCCTGCGGGTGGGACAAGCATCATATTCCAGATCTAACACTGTGGGGAAAGGAAGCTGGAAATCTTCTGATCTCTAATGGAAACAATTCTTCAACTTTTCATCCAATTTTTTTTCCCCTCTTACATTTCTACCATTTTTGAAATCAATTATTTCTCACGGATTTATTGAGGATTAGGATGTCTGATTAGTATATTCCAATTTTGTTTTATGTATTTTTTTACTTTTTTCTATTTTTAATTTTTTTAACTTTTACTCTATATATATTTTTTCTCTCACTTATCTGTTTCCCTTGATTTTCTTTCTCTTTTCTCCTGCTAACAGACAACTTCTATTGTTCCCTCTTTCACTCTTCAATTTTTTACTATCTTCTCTTCTCCTTCTTCATAATCATCACATCCTACATCACTTCTGTTCTCTCCTGTCCACTATTCAAAATTGTAAACCCTTCCACCTTTTTTCATGCCCTCCTCCCTCTCATTTCCTTCTACAAAATCTAAAGTTCCTCCATTCTTCTCTCATTCCCTACCCTCTCCACCCCCATTACATATCATCATCCACTTATCAGGGAAAACATTTGGCCTTTGGTTTTTTGGGATTGGCTTATTTCACTTAATATCATGATATTCTCCAGTTCCATCTATTTATCTACAAATGCCATAGTCGTCTTCTTTATGGTTGAATAATATTCTAGTGTGTATATATACCACAGTTTCTTTATCTATTCATCTGTTGAAGGGCATCTAGGTTGGTTCCACAATCTAGCTATTGTGAATTGAGCTGCTATAAACACTGATGTAGCTGCATTTCTGTAGTATGCTAATTTTAAGTCCTTTTGGTATAAACCAAGGAGTGGGATAACTGGGTCAAAAGGTGGGTCCATTCCAAGTTTTCTGAGGATTCTCTGCACTGCTTTCCAGAGTGGCTGCACCAATTTGCAACTCTACCAGCAATGTATGAATGTGCCTTTTCCCCCACATAAATGTCAACATCTATTATTGTGTTTATATGTACATGTATGATTACGTGAATGGTATGAATCTATATTGTGCACAACCATAGAAATGAAATGATGTACCCGATTTGTGTACAGTGAATCCAAATGCAATCTGTAACGATAAAATAAATAAATAAATTTAAAAAAAAAAAAAAAAGGTTGTTTGCAGCAAACCACAACCCTCCGGGCGACTCTCTTGCAGGCGGAGGAGCAGCACCGAGGAGCCTTCCCAGCAGGTGGCCGGGCTGGGTGGCCAACGTGGTGCGCTGCAGGCGGACCACCCAGGCTCTGGGACGCTATGGTGGCAGCCAGAGCCCATGAGCTTGGGCCAGCAGACGCCGCAGGGCTAGGGCTAGGGCTAGGGCTAGGGCTAGGGCCAGGGCCAGCGTCCACAAGGGCAGCCTCTGCAGCCACCGCCACAGCTCGGGAGCGTAGGGTGCGGTGGCAGCAGGAACGAGAAAAGCCTAGGGCTGCTCACCATCAAGTTCATGTTGCTATTGCAGGAGGCCAAGGACAGCATCCTGGATCTCAAAGTGGCTGCAGATACTTTAGCTGTGAGGCAAAAAATAATTTATGATATCACCAATGTCTTAGAAGGAATTGATCTGATTGAAAAAAAGTCAAAAAACTGTATCCAATGGAAAGGTGTAGGTGCCTGCTATAATACTAAAGAAGGTATAGACAGATTAAGATTTCTTAAAGCTGAAATTGAAGATTTAGAACTGAAGGAAAGAGAACTCGATCAGCAGAAGTTGTGGCTACAACAGAGCATCAAAAATGTGATGGATGACTCCACTAATAATAGATTTTCCTATGTGACTCATGAAGACATCTGTTACTGCTTTAATGGTGATTCCCTTTTGGCCATTCAGACACTTTCTGGTACACAGTTGAAGGTACCTATTCCAGAAATGCGTCAGAATGGACTAAAGAAATACCGATCAATTTAAAGAATCTTTCAGAACCTATCCACGTGCTGCTTATAAATAAAGAGTCCAGTTCGTCTAAGCCTGTAGTTTTCCCCATTCCCCCACCTGATGATCTCACACAACCTTCCTCTCAATTCTCAACTCCAGTAACTCCACAGAAATCCAATATAGCAGCTCAGAACCTGCCTGAGCAACATGTTTCTGAAAGAAGCCAGAATCTTCAGCAGATACTAGCTACAGAAATATCTTCAGTAGGATCTCTTAGTAGAGATAACATTGGTGAGTTAATGTCTTCTGATGTGTTTCCTCTACTATGGCTTTCTCCTACACCAGCAGATGACTACAACTCTAATTTAGATGATAATGAAGGAGTTTGTGACCTGTTTGATGTCCAGATACTAAATTATTAGATTCTATGGAAACTTAGGACTGTTATCTACCTCTGTGTAACATTTTAGACTTCTTAATAACCTAAGTATTTAAAATAATGAATGTAACACCTTTTTAGTTCACTGATTCTGAAGTGTTCTTCTCTAATTCTTTTTTACTTCACGAAACTTCAACCATAAGAACAAAGGGCTCTGATTGTTGTAGGGGAAAAAAATGATTTAGTATCTACCAGCCTCCCCTACAAACAAGTAGTTACATTTTTGGATTTCAGCTTTGCTTCCAATTCTGAATCCTGTTTTTTCCTCTTATGAGAGGAACATTAAAGTAGACTTCACAACATCAAAACACAAATGGTGGCCAAGGGCTAATCACTGTTTGTCTAGTATTTTTACTGCCACGAAACTATTTCTGTATATCCTTCAACCCAAACAGACATTCGCTGCCACTATTAAAGTGAAGGATGTAAATGAGGATATGTAACTGTTTCAATGATCAGATTTTGTGAAGTGCCTTTGTTTTAGTACTTTAAGTTTATCACATTTTTGTTGACTTCTGACATTCCACTTTCCTAGAGTATAGGAAAGATCTGTTTATGTAGTTTGTTATTAAAATGTGCCAATGTCTGTACATTAACGAGATTTTTAAAAATAAAGTTGTATAAAACAAAAACGTATTTGTCACTATTGACTATTGGAATTTCTGATACTGAGAACTGTTTATTTATGTCCTCTTCCATTTTTCTCTTGGGTTATCGTTTTCTTATTGATTTATAAGAGTTTTTTGTAATTATAAAAAGTAGTCCTAAGTTATGTATGTTGCAAATTTTTCCCCAGTATCTGTTTTCTTTGAACTCTGATAATTTCTCTGTAGAAATTTTTAAATTTTTGTTGAAATTTGTGTTTTCCAACATCTTTTTTTTTTTTTTTTTTGTAGTTTTGCATCCTGCACAAAAAGGCTGTCTCTGTGATTGCAAATTAACTCCCCCAAATTTTAGTCCTGGAAAAAAAAAATTGTAAACCCTTTTAACTAACTCACTTTTTATTGTAGGCAATAACTGAACATATCATTTCTGTTTATTGTGACAAAACTGTAGATGTCTTAGCAGGAGTTATTTACTTTTAGTCTGTATACTGTTTGCAATGGTTGCTGTTATTGTCTCCCCCATAAGGGCAGGGTACAGGAAATCTTCAGGGATATTCTAAGTCAACAGGATAGAAACTGTGAGGCCTCAGATTTATACTGCTAGATTGGTAGACACACAAACAAGGAAAAACAAGGGAACAAATCACTCCCAAACCAACCAACATGCTCCAATAATAGAATTAATTGATACCACATTGAAAGAAATGTCAGAGAACAAGTTTAGAATGTACATAGTTAAACTAATCCATGAAGTAAAGGAAGATATAAGGAGTGATTCAGAGAGAAAATACAGAAGATGAAAGATCACTTCATTAAAGAAATAAGGATTCTGAAAAGAAATCAAGCAGATAACCTTGAAATGAAGGACTCAATACATGAAATAAAAAATTCAATGGAAACCATGACCAACAGACTAGACCACGTGGAAGATAGTTTCAGGCAATGAAGACAAAACATAAAATCTTAAAAATAAAGTTCACCATGGAGAAAAGATATTAAGAGAGCATGAACAGAACTTCTAAAAAATATGAGATAACATGAAAAGACCAAATTTAAGCTTTATTGGCATAGATGAAGGCACAGAAATACAAACCAAAGTAATGCACAATCTTTTCAAACCAAGGAAAGCACAATCTTTGCAAAGAAATAATATTAGAAAATTTCCCAAATTTAGTGTGGCTAAGGGTTTATCAATTTTATTTTTTCAAAGAACCAACTATTTATTTTGTCAATTTTTTCAATTGTTTCTTTTGTTTCAATTTCATTGATTTCAGCTCTGATTTTAACTATTTCCTGTCTTCTACTACTTTTGGTGTTGCTCTGTTCTTCTTTTTCTAGGGCTTTGAGCCATAGTGTTAGGTCATTTATTTGTTGATTTTTTTCTTCTTTTATTGAATGCGCTCCATGAAATAAATTTTCCTTTAAGAACTGCTTTCATAGTGTCCCAGAGATTCTGATATGTTGTTTCTTTGTTCTCATTTACCTCTAAGAATTTTTAAATTTCCTTCCTGATGTCTTCTGTTATCCATTCATCATACAATAGCATATTATTTAATCTCCAGGTGCTGGAGTAGTTCTGTTTTTTACTCTGTCATTTATTTCTAATTTCAATCCATTATGATCTGATACAATACAAGGTATTATCTCTATCTTCTTGTATTTACTAACAGTAGCTTTGTGGCATAATATATGGTCTATTTTAGAGAAGGATCCATGTGCTGCTGAGAAGAAAGTGTATTCGCTCTTTGTTGGATGGTATATTCTATAAATGTCTGTTAAGTCTAAATTATTGATTGTGTTTTTGAGATCTATGGTTTCTTTGTTCAATTTTTGTTTGGAAGATCTGTCCAGTGGTGAGACAGGTGTGTTAAAATTGCCTAGTATTACTGTGTTGTGGTCTATTTGATTTCTGGCATTTAGAAGGATTTGTTTGACATACATGGATGAGCCACTGTTTGGGGCATAGATATTTATGATTGTTATGTCTTGCTGATTTATGCTTCCCTTAAGCAGTATGAAATGTCCTTCTTTATCCCTTCTGACTAACTTTGGCTTGAAGTCAACATTATCTGATATGAGGATGGATACTCCGACTTTTTTGCTGCGTCCATGTGCATAGTATGTTTTTTTCCATCCTTTCACCTTTAGTTTGTGGGTATCTCTTTCTATGAGATGAGTGTCTTGCAGGCAGCATATTGTTGGATCTTTCTTTTCAATCCAATCTGCCAGTCTATGTCTTTTGATTGATGAGTTCAGGCCATTAACATTCAGGGTTATAATTGAGATATGATTTGTATTCCCAGTCATTTGACTCTTTTTTTTTTTTTTTTTTTTTTTTTTTTTTTGACACAACTTGGTTTCTCCTTTATTTGGCTGTTCTTTAGGGTAGTTCCTCCCTTTGCTGATTTACATCATTGTTTTTCATCTCTTCCTCATGGAATATTTTGCTGAGAATGTTCTGTAATGCTGGCTTTTTTTTTGTAGATTCTTTTAGCTTTTGTTTATCATGGAACGATTTTATTTCATCGTCAAATCTGAAGGTAAGTTTTGCTGGGTATAAGATTCTTGGTTGGCATCCATTTTCTTTCAGAGTTTGAAAAATGCTGTTGGAAAATAAAATGCAGGAGGCTTACAGAACCCCATATAAACAAAATTACAAAAGCCCCACACCAAGGCACATTATTATGAAAATGCCTAACATACAGAATAAAGGTAGAATTCTAAAGACTGCCAGAGAAAAACATCAGATTACATTTATAGGGAAACCAATCCAGATCTCAGAGAATATCTCACCAGTGCTTCAAAGCTGGGAGGTCTTGAAATAATATATAATAAGCTCTGAATAGGGGGAAATAAGGGGAAGGGAGGGAGACTGGGAATGGGAAAGACAATAGAATGAATCTGACATAACTTTTCTATGTGCATATATGAATACATGACCAGTGTAACTCCACATCATGGATAACCACAGGAATGGGAAGTTATACTCCATATATGTATGATATGTCAAAATACATTCTACTATCATATATAACTAATAGGAACAAATAAAAAATAATCAGTTCAAAACAAACAAAAAATATATGCCAAGCTCTAAAAGAAAATGAATGTCAACCAAGAATACTATACCTAGCAAAATTAAGCTTCAGATTTGGCAGTGAAATAAAAACCTCCCATGATAAATAAAAACTAAAAGAATTCACAACTACAAAGCCTGAACTACAGAACAGTCTCAGCAAAATATCTTATGATGAAGAAATGAAAAATGAAGAAGAAATGAAAAATAAAAGTGAAAACCAGCAAAAGGAGGAACTACACTAAAGGAATAGTCAATCAAACAAGAAACTAACTCAAATTAAAAACCAGAAATAATCCAAAATGACTGGGACTACAAATAGTATCTCAATAATAAATGTGAATGTAAATGAGCTAAATTCATCAATTTAAAGACATAGACTGGCGGCCTGTACTAGAAAACAATACCCATCAATATGCTGCCTCCAAGAGACTCACCTCATAGGCAAATAAATTGACAGACTGAAGGTAAAAGGATAGGGAAAAACTTATCACTCACATGGATCTTGTAAACGAGCAGGGGTTTCTGTCCTCATATGAGATAAAGTAGACATCAAGCCAAAGTTAAACAGAACAAAGAAGGCCATTTCATACTACTTAAAGGAATTATACATCAACAAGATATAACAATCATAAATATTTATACCCCAAACAATGGAGCATCTACATATATCAAACAAATCCTTCTTATTTTCAAGAATCAAACAGACCACAACACATTAATACTGGGTGACTTTAACACAACTCTCTTACCATTGGATAGATCCTCTAAACAAAAACTAAACAAACAAAAAAGTATAGAACTAAATAATATAATCAATAATTTAGACTTAACACACATATATAGAGTATTTCATCCATTAATGATTGAATATACTTTCTTCTCAATGGCACATGGATCCTTGCCTAAAACAGACCATATCTTAGGCCACAAAGCAACTCTTATCAAATAGGAAAAAGAGATAATACTGTGCATTTTATCAGATCAAAATGGAGTGAAATTAGAAGTACTTTGGATTAGACAAAGGTGAATGAGGGGGAATGGGAATAGGAAGGATAGTAGAATAAATTAACATCACTTTCCTATACACATATATGAATACACAACCAATGTAATTCTACATGTACAACCAGAATGGGAAGTTATGCTCCATATATGTGTAATATGTCAAAATACATTCTATTCTCCTCTCATGTATTACTAATAAGAATAAAAAAAGAATAAATCTAACCAAGGAGGTGAAATCTCTCTACAAAAAATTATAGAACAATCTCTTCTAAAAAAGAGATCAAAGACAAAACCAGAATATGTAAAGACCTCTCATGTTTGTGTATAAGTAGGATTAATACTGTTAAATGGCTATACTCCTGAAAGTAAACTACAGATTCAATGCAATCACTCTAAAAATACCAATGACACTCTTTTCAGAACTAAAATAAAAAATTCTAAATTTCATATGGAAGAACAAAAAACCAAGAATAACCAAAGCAATACTGAATATAAAGCATAAAGCTGTAGGCATCACAACACCCAATTTTAAACTATACTACAGAGCTATATATATTAACAAAATAGCTTGGTACTTGCATAGAAGTATACACACAGACCGATGGAACAGAATATAAGACACAGAGAGAAACCCAGCAGATACAGTTCTTGATAATGCCAAAAACAAACGTTGGAGAAAAGTAAGTCCTTAATAAATAGTGCTGAAAAAATTGGATATCCACCAGTAAAAGATTAAAACTAGATCCCTAGTTCTCATCCTGCCCAAAAGTCAATACAAAATGGATCAGAGACCTAGGATTAAGACCAGAAAGTTTGAAACTGCTAGAAGAAAACCTAGGGTAAACTCTCTAACATAAAGGCATAGGCAGTGACTTCCTAAATAGGACTATAGGAAATAATAGTGTAAGTCAATAAATAGCAATCAATATATACTATGAATCTTTTACACAAAAAGGATTAATATTCAGAATTTATAAAAAACTAAAAAACAAAAACCCTCAACTCCAAATGAACAAATAACCCATTCAAAAAATGAACTGAACAGACAGTTCTTTAAAAAGTAAGAATGGCTAAGAATTATATGTGAAAGTGTTAAACATCTTTATCCATCAAGCAAGTGCAAAACAAAACTACACTGAGATTCCATCTCACTCCAGTTTGAATGATAATCATCAAAAATACAAATAACTCCCAGCAGCTTGGGAGGCTGAGGCATGAGGATAGAAAGTTCAAAGTCAGCCTCAGCAACAATGAGGCACTAAGCAGCTCAGTGAGACCCTGTTTCTAAATAAAATACAAATAGTGCTGGGGATGTTGCTCAGTGGTTGAGTGCCCCTGAGTCCAATTCTTGGTAATAGTAATAATAATAATACAAATAACAATGAATTCTGGTGAGGATTGGGAGAGTAGGAACATTCATACACTGCTGGTGAGAATGTAAATTAGTACCCCCACTATAGAAATCAGTGTGGATATTCCACAAGAAACTAAAAGTGAAACTACCATATGATCTACCTATACACTCCTCAGCATCTATTTAAAATATTAAAGACAGCATATGTTAGAGATAGAGGAACTGCCATTTTCATAGCAGCACAACTCACCATAGCAAAATTATGGAACCAGATTAGGTATCTATCAACAGATGAATGGATTTTTTAAAATGTGATATATATGCACAATAGAGTTTCATCATGTCATAAAGAATAAATTTAGGTCATTTGTAAGAAAATGGACAGAACTGAAGAGCATCCTATTAAGTGAAATAAGTCAGACTAAGAAAGACAAGGATCACATGTATTCTCTCATGTGGAAGCTGAAGAGAAAAAAAGAACAAAAGAAACTCATTAAAATAAAAAGGAGACCACCGGGGTGGAAGAAGAGTACAGAGAGAGGGAAGCGCAAGGGGAGGTACTGGGAAATAGAAAAACAAAAGCCATTCTTCTGTATAATTAATATATACTAATAAAAAAAATAAATGAAGAACAAAGGAAGGTTTTAAAGTAACCAGGATTTTTCATGTTCCCACTATCCAGAGTGGAAACACTCAAAATTCACATGACATCATGCAACAATCAGAAAATTACTGCCTCCATACTGAGGAAAATTTGTCTCTAGGATAAAGTCTAATCTGACCCTGCCTAACAACGCTTAAAAGGAGATGGGGGGGGGGCTTTTTCCATGTAACTTAAGTACATTCAGAACAAAAATCAAGGAAGAACCAGAAACAAAACAGAGGCAATACATAAAAATTTGTTAAAAAATTTATTGTATTTTATCACATATGTTGAAAAAGGTAATGACTGAACATTTGAAGTAGATATATGGAAGATATATCTACCTCAAATAAAAACTAGAGGTTATTTAAAAGTACAGTGAAGACTAATGAACTTGAACATATATCAATGGAAAATGCCCAACACATAAAATAATGGGTAAAAAAAAGACAGAGTGGGGAAAATTAGCAAATCAGTGAGCTGTGGATCAATGTCAAATGGCCTAATATAGTTTTAATGGGAATCATGAAGAAAAGAAAAGTGGTGGCAAATAATACTTGAATAGTGATTCAAATTTATTTTTTAAAAAAGAAAGACATTTTTAAACACATAAAATTGATAATTTGCTACCAAACACTTGTATTAAAAGAAATACTAAGGGAAGACTTTTTAGAAAAAAAATGATAGTAGAGAGTATGTGAATATACAAAAAGAAATCTGCACACAAAAGGAATGAGAAACGCTGAAAGATAAATACGTGGGTAAATATACTTTTTAAACTACCTTGAAAAAAATAATTGTTTAAATCAGTCACAATGCATTTGTGACTTCTAACTGATGAAGAAGTAAAATGTAACCAATAGCACAAAGACCAGGAGGAAAGGAAACTGAAACATAGTATTGTTATGTTCTTGAACTATTTACAAAGCACTGTAATATTAATTGAAGGTAAATATTAAAAATGCATACTATAAATCATAATGGAATCACTAAAAATAATTTATTTAAAAATAAAAAGTTAAATGAATAAGCCAATGAAGAAAATAAAATGGAATCATTACAATTCAACAAAATAAAGCAGAAGTGGGGAGAAACTAAAAACTAGTGAGAAACAGAAAACAAATTTCAAGATGGTAGATTTAAACCCAACCATCTCTCTACTGCACTAAGTATAAATAGTATTTATACCCCAATCAAAATGCAGCAATTACCAGATAAGATAAAAAAGCAAGACTATATAATGTTCACAGAAACTCCTCTTAAATATACAAAATAGATTAAAAGTAAAAACTTAAAAAATTATACACCATGTTAAAATTAAACAAAACAGATTAAAAGATTAATATAATGCAAACAAAATCATTAATCAAAATGCAGTCTGAAAAAAATTTTAAAAATAATTTTTAAAAAAATTTTTTAAATTTTCAGTATTATGGGGGTCTAAGATTGTTATTTCATAATGATAAATGGGCCAATTGTTAAGGACCTAAAAATCATAAACATTTTATGCACTAATTACAGAGCTGATAAATATATGATACAAAAATGAAAAACTACACACTGAAATAGACAAATCCAGTATTAGAGATGAAGTTCTTAATACCTCTCTCTCAATAACTGAAAGAAAACAAGAAAACAGCAAGAACAAAGAAGAACTCATTCAAAACTATCAATCAACTTGACTTAACTGGCATTTATAGAATACAGAATTCATCAGAACCAGAATACATATTTTTTTAAATATTTTATAGTTATAGATGGACAGAATGCCTTTATTTTGTTTATTTTTTAATGTGGTGCTAAGGATTGAATCCAGTGCCTCACACATGCTAAGGAAGCACTCTGTCACTGAACTAAAGCCCCAGCCCCAGAATACATATTCTCTTAATGAGTAAGTGGAATAATTACTATGAGATAAAACATTTGGGGCTGTAAAACAAGTCTTTCACATTTAAAAGTACTACAATCATAAGGACTATATTCTCTGACCAAAATGTAATCTGTTAGAAATGAAATCAAATAATTAGAAAATTCCCCAAATGTTTGAAAATTAACTTACAAGTTACTAAATAAGCATCACTGATAAAAGAAATCACAAAGTACTTACAAAGCATTAACAGAATAATACAAGCACAAAACATCAAAAGTGTAGGATGAAACCAATCCAGCAGTTTGAGGGCCATTTACATCTTGGAATACCATTTTGAGGAGCATTATATCTGTAATGCCCTTATTAGAAAAGAAAAACATTCTTGAATCAATGATCTAAGCTTCCATCTTAAGAAACTAGGAGAAAAAAATTATTCCCAAAACTAGCAAAGGAAAACAATAATATGACCAGCAGAGAAATCAATGGAATAAAAAATGGACTAACAATTTTTCAACAATCAGTGAAAACAAAAGCACATTTGAGAAAAATTGAATTGATAAAACTATTTTCCATAATGATCAAGAGAAAATGAAAATAAGATTCATATATAAGAAATTAAGAGAGAAAAAATACCATAAAGCCATCAAAAATTTTAAAAATGTGAAAAAATACACACCAATAAATGTTACAAAGTAAATGAGGTGAACAAATTCCTGGAAAGACACAAATAATACAAGAAAAGGAAATTTAACAGTATCATAGCAATTAATGAAACTGAATTCTAATTAAAATCCTTACATCAAAGAAAACTCCCAACCCAGATAACATAAATTGTGAAATATATAAAGCATTTAAAGAAAAAAAAATACCAATTCTACAAATTTTGGGGGAAAATTTGAGAGAAAAGACTATCTTCTATAAAGACAGCATTTCTCTGATTCTAAAACAAAGATACCAGAAAACTTCATACTATTATCTTTTATAAAAATACATTCAAAATATAATCAAAACTTTGAAAAGTTGAATACATGAAAAAGTAGAATTTATCACAGAAATAAAAATTTGGTTTAACATTCAAAATAAATCAATATAATGCATTCTATTAATTGAAAACAAAACTATTATTTTGGTAGATACAGAAAAAAGCATTAGAAGAAATTCATAAACTTTCATATTAAAATCTCCCTGTAAACTAAGAAAAGAAGTAAACTTCCTCAATCTGAATAATGAATCTGGAAAAAATCTATACATTTTCATCAGTAAAATAATTTCCAGTAAATACACTGAATAAGGCACTGTAATCACTTCTATTCGATACCATATGAGATACATGAGCAAGTGCAGTAAGCTGGAAAAAAACAAATGGCATGTAGATTGGAAGGAAGAATTAAAACTGTCACTGTATGCAGAGGACAAAATAAACTTAGTAACAAATCATAATAAAACCATAAAAATCAATGAAACTAATAAGTGAATAAATTACATAATGCAAGATAAAAACTTTAAGAATCTATCATACTATAATCTATCAACAAAGAACAATTGTGTATTTTAAAAACCTGCATTTATAATAGCATCAGAATCACCTCAAAATAGGTTTAATAAAAGATGGTTTAAGAGGTGGGGGGTTTGTTCAGTGGTATGGCACCTGCCTAACACATGCAGGACCCTGGGGTCAATCCCCAAAGTCACCATCACCAAAATAAAAATAATAATAATATATGTTTTAATGCCTGTTATTGTTAAAAGCAATAAAATATTACATGCAAAAATAAAGAGGACCTTCATAAATGAAGATATGTACCATATTCATGTAAGACTTCACATTGTTAAGATGGTAACCCTCCCTGAATTGGTCTAGATTTGTTAATACTGAAATAAAATCCTAACAACTTTTTTTGATAAAATTAGCAGTTAAAAATTTGTTTCATTAAATCATAGCATGTACATATCTAAACTTACCCTGAAGAAAAACTTTATAATTTAAAATATTGCCTTATCTCCTTAGATTAATGCCTCTGTAGGTATGGAGGGGAAAAAAAGCCAGTATAATGAGGACAGCGCTTCCGATTTTTCTTTTTTTTCTTTCTTTATATTATTTTTATTTAGCTTTAAATTTTTTACAGACTGCATTTTGATTCATTGTACACAAATGGGGTACATAATTTCGTTTCTATGGTTGTACACAATGCAGATTTATACCATTAATGTAATCATACATGTACATAGGGCAATGATGTCTGTTTCATTCCACCATTTTTCATACCCCACTCCCTCTCATTTTCTTCTACATATTCTAAAGTTCCCCCATTATGCTCTAATTCCCCACCCCCACTCCCATAATATAATGTCCTCCACTTATCAGGGAAAACATTTGGCCTTTGGATTTTGGGGATTGGCTTATTTCACTTAGCATGATATTCTCCAATTCCATCCATTTATTTACAAATGCCATAATATTATTCTTCTTTATGGCTGAATAGTATTCCATTGTGTATATATACCACAGTTTCTTTATCCATTCATCTATTGAAGGGCATCTAGGTTGGTTCCACAATCTAGCTATTGTAAACTGAGCTGCTAAACACATTGATGTGGCTGTGATACTGCAGTTTGCTGATTTCAGGTCCTTTGGGTATAAACCGAGGAATAGGATAACTGGGTCAAAAGATGGGTCCATTCCAAGTTTTCTTAGGATTCTCCATACTGCTTTCCAAAGTGGCTGCGCCAATTTGCCAACTCCACCAGCAATGTAAAAGTGTGCCTTTTTCCCCACATCCACGCCAACATCTATTATTGTTTGTGTTCTTGATAAAAGCCATTCTAATTGGAGGAAGATGAAATCTTAAGAGTTGTTTTAATCTGCATTTCTCTAATTACTAGAGATGTTGAACACTTTTTCATATATTTATTCATTGCCTGTGTGTCTTCTTCTGTAAAGTGTCTGTCCAGTTCGTTGGTCCATTTATTGATTGGGTTCTTTCTATTTCTGATGTAAAGTTTTGTAAGTTCTTTATAAATTTTGGAGATAAGTGCTCTATCTGAAGTGTGTGTGGAAAAGATTTTCTCCCACTCTGCAGGCTCTCTCTTCACATTCTTGATTGTATCCTTTGCTGAGAAAAAGCTTTTTTAGTTTGAGTCCATCCCATTTACTGATTCTTGCTTTGATTTCTTGTGCTTTGGGAGTCTTGTTGAGGAAATCTGATCCTAAGTCAACATGATGAAGATTCGGGCCTACTTTGTATTCTATTAGGTGCAGGGTGTCTGGTCTAATTCCTAGGTCTTTGATCCATTTTGAGTTGAGTTTTGTGCAGGGAGAGAGGTAGAGGTTTAATTTCATTTTACTGCATATGGATTTCCAGTTTTGCCAGCACCATTTGTTGAACAGGCTCTTCTCCACTGTATGTTTTTGGCTCCTTTGTCTAGTATGAGGTGACTGTATTTATGCGGCTTTGTCTCTGTGTCTTCTATTCTGTACCATTGGTCTGCCTGTCTATTTTGGTGCCAATACCATGCTGTTTTTGTTACTATTGCTCTGTAGTATAGTTTAATGTCTGGTATTGTGATACCTCCTTTTTCACTTTTTCTACTCATGATTGTTTTGGCTTTTTGAGGTCTTCCTCAAAAAGGTTCTTCCACATTAAGTTCATGATTGCTTTCTCTATTTCTATGAGAAATGTCATTGGGATTTTAATTGGAATTACATTGAATCTGTGTAGTGCCTTTGGTAGAATGTCAAAATGGCCAATGTTAATTCTGCCTATCCAAGAACATGGGAGATCTTTCCATCTTCTAAGGTTTTCTTCAATTCCTTTCTTTTAATATTCTGTAGTTTTCATTGTACAGGTCTTTCACCTCTTTTGTTAGATTAATTCCCAAGTATTTTTTTTTTTTTGAGGCTATTGTGAATGGAGTGGTTTTCCTAATTTCTCTTTCAGAGGATTCATCACTCATGAATAGAAATGCATTAGACTTATGTGTATTGATTTTATATCCTGCTACTTTGCTGAATTCATTTATTAGTTCTAGAAGTTTTCTAGTGGAGTTTTTTGGATCTTCTAAATATAGGATCACTTCATCAGCAAACAGTGACAGCTTTAGTTCTTCTTTTCCTCTTTGTATCCCTTTAATTTCTGAGGTCTGTCTAATTGCTGTGGCAAGTGTTTCAAGGACGATGTTGAATAGAAGTGGTGAAAGAGGGCATCCCTGTCTTGTTCCAGTTTTTAGAGGAAATGTTTTCAGTTTTTCTCCATTAAGAATCATGTTGGCTGTGGGTTTAGCATAGCCTTACAATGTTGAGGTATGTTCCCACTATTCCTATTTTTTCTAGTGTTTTAAGCATGAAGAGGTGCTGTATTTTATCAAACGCTTTCTCAGCATATATTGAAATACTCATGTGATTCTTAACTTTAAGCCTATTGATGTGATGAATTACATTTATTGATTTCCGGATGTTGAACCAACCTTGCAACCCTGGGATAAACCCCACTTGAGCATGATGCACTATCTTTTTAATATATTTTTGTATGCAATTTGCCAGTATTTTGTTAAGTATTTTTGCATTCATGTTCATCAGGGATATTGGTCTAAAATTTTGTTTCCTTTGGTATGAGCTCAGTGCAATGAACTTTCCTCTTAGTACTGCTTTCATAGTGTCCCAGAGATTTTGATATGTTGTGTCATTGTTCTCATTTACCTCTAAGAGTTTTTTAATTTCTTCCCTGTCTTCTGTTATCATTGCATCATTCAATAGCATATTATTCAGTCTCCAGGTGTATGAGCAGTTTTTGTGATTTTATCATTCATTTCTAATTAAATTCCATTATGGTCTGACAGTATACAGGGTAGGATCTCTATTTTTTTGTATTTACTAATGGCTTCTTTGTGGCATAGCATATGGTCTGTTTTGGAAAAGGATCCATGAGCTTCTGAGAAGAAAGTATACTTGCTCGATGATGAAATACTCTGTATATATCAAGTCTGTATCATTGATTGTATTATTTAGTTCTATAGTTTCTTTGTTCAGTTTTTGTTTAGAGGATCCATCCAGTGGTGAGAGCAGTGTGTTAAAGTCCCCCACTATTAATGTGTTTTGGTCTATTTGATTCTTAAAATTGAGAAGGGTTTGTTTGATATACATAGATGCTCATTGTTTGGGGCATAAATATTTAAAATTGTTATATCTTGCTGTTTTATGCTTCCTTTAAGCACTGTGAAATGTCCTTCTTTATCCCTTCTGAATAACTTAGGTTGGAAGTCCACTTTATCTGATATAAGAATGGAGACCCCTGCCTTTTTAATGGGTCCATATGCATGGTATGTTTTCCCCATCCTTTCACCTTTAGTCTGTGGATGTCTTTTTCTATGAGATGAGTCTCTTGAAGGCAGCATATTGTTGGGTTCTTCTTTTTAATCCAATCTGCCAGTCTATGTCTTTTGATTATTGAGTTTAGGTCATTGATATTCAGGGTTATTATTGTGATATGATTTGTATTCCTGGTAATTTTGGCTTATTTTTGGTTTTTAACTTGACTTGGTTTCTCCTTTGACCAGCTTTTCCTTTGGAGTAATTCCTTCCTTTGCTGATTTGTATTGTTGTTTTTCACTTCCTCCTCACAAAATAGTTTGCTGAGAATGTTCTGTAGGGCAGGTTTTCTATTTATAAATTCTTTTAACTTTTGTTTATCATGGAAAGATTTTATTTCATTGTCAAATCTGAAGGTTAGTTTTGCTGGGTATAGGATTTTTGGTTGGCATCAGTGTTCTTTCAGAGCTTGAAATATATTGTTCCAGGCCTTTCCTGCTTTTAGAGTCTGGGCTGAGAAATCTGCTAATATCCATATTGGTTTCTCCTTATATGTAATCCAATGCTTTTCTCTCACAGCCTTTAAAATCCTATCTTTATTTTGTATGTGAGGTATTTTCATTATAATGTGTCTTAGTGTGTATCTGTTTTAATTTTGTGCACCTGGTGTTCTGTAAGCCTCTTGTATTTGATTTTCTATTTCATTTTTCAGGTTTGGGAAATTTTCTGATATTATTTCATCAAACAGATTGTTCATGCCTTTGGTTTGTATCTCTGTGCCTTCCTCAATCCCAATAATTCTTAAATTCAGTCGTTTCGTGATATCCCATAATTCTTGGAGGTTCCGTTCATGACTTCTTAACATCTTCTCAGTTTGTTCAATTTTATTTTCAAGAGTGAATATTTTGTCTTCATTGTCTGAGATTCTGTCTTCCACGAGGTCTATTCTGTTGGTGATGCTTTCCATTGAATTTTTAATTTGGCTTATCGTTTCTTTCATTTTAAGTATTTGTTTTTTGTTTTTTGTTTTCTTTTTCAGAATCTCAATCTCTTTATTGAAGTGTTCTTTTGCTTCTTGCATTTTCTCTTTTAACTGTCTACTGGAATGATCTTGCATTGCCTGCATTTGCTCTCTTATCTCGTCTTTTGCTTCACGGATCATTTTAATCATGCATATTCTAAACTCTTTTTCTGTCATTTCTATTGCCATGCTGTCATTGGAGTCTATCGCAATAGCATCTTGGTTTGTTAGGTACACTTTCTTCCCCTGTTTTTTCATATTGTTTCTGTATATTCCCCTCTAGCAGTGAAGATCAGAGACACTAAAGTATGCCCCCTGCAGGCTTATTTTGACCCTGCAGTTTTCCACTACTTCTCCTTTAAAGGGGAGATCAGTACCAGTAGCACCCAATACAGAGAAAATACATCCCTGAACCAGATAGCTCCTATAAAGACTTTAACATTTTTAAAATAAACAGGATCAGTTCAATTACTATTTACAATATTTCTAGTTGTGAATAAGAGGATGGGGAATGGGTGTCGGATATAAGTGAGTCAATAGGGGTACCCGTCTAAGGGCCTCCAGTCTCCTCTAAGTGTCTCGGGAAGGAAGCCACCCTTCCAATGATGATAGCCACGCCCTCAGGAATAATTCGAAGTGACTGCACCAGCCTCTAAAAGAGCTGGGGAGCCCAGCAAGAGTGTGCCGAGTCAGCACAGAGGCAGTGCGCTTCCAATTTTTGATGTCTGTGGATACCTTTTAAATCTCACTCTACCTTCCTCTCTCCTTGTGTCTACATCCAACCAAGCCATTAAGAAAGTCTGGTTGTTTTCCCCCTTGGCTCTAACAGGAGATTCAAATCACGTAAGCCCTTGTTCTGGTAAAGGATCTCTCATCCCAACCCACAATCTAATAAAAACACAGGCCTGTCTCCTTTCCTTCCCTAAGTCATTTTAGACATGCTTGGGAGTTCTTCCCTGCTCTCTTCAGAGACCTCAGTTACGTACATAACAACTCTTTTCACACCCTATTGACGTATGTGAGATGTCATCAGTTTCAACATGAGATCCAAAATTTGGGTGGGGTTCATATAACTCTGCAGCTGATCATACAACCAGCAATCATCTTTACTCTTGAATAAATCAAATTCACAGCTTCTGGGTGACGATGGAATTTCCTTTTCTATTGATAAAAGGGTACACTGTCCAAAAACAATAGGAAATATTGAATACAATGAGCACAAGACCCACAAATGCTTGTGGAGGATTAGGGAACTTAGTCTCCCTACTTGGTACATGCTTAACTAGAAGGAAAAGTCAGGGTACTCAAAGATCATAGCAAAAAAATGTGGATATTACTTTTTGATGAACAATTAGAGGGAATAATATAGGATATATGCTCTATGGCACTGTCACCTAGCAAATTTAGGAGTAAAACAATGCTTTTCTGCCTTTGTGCCACTAGCCTCCATTTTCTAGCTAAGTAAAAGATGGTATTTTATAGATACTAATAACATTTTTAAATTATATCCAAAATTTAATTTCCTAGTGCTTGCTACTTTAATATTTACTACAAGAATTGCATAGGATATATTGGTTTAACACCAAGTGAGTAAATGTTCTCTTTTTTAAAAAATCACATGAATTCATTATCTAGTGGATATTAAAGTCACCCAAAGTTTTTTGAGTTCAAAGAATATTTTTCAATCTTTCTCTAATTTGAAAACTAATGCAGTATTTGATTTTGCAATCAAACCTTTCTTGACATACCTCTTCTCTTTTTTTTTTGTGGTTGTTGTTGGGGTTTTTTTTTTGTTGTTATTTGTTTTTTAACAATCATACTCTCCAATTTATTCTTTTTGTCCACTGCTTTTCAGGCTCCTTTGAGAAATTATTTTCCTCTGTTTCTTACATATTTTCCTAAGTTGTTTCCTATGCCTACTCATTTTATTCATTCATCCATTTCATTTCATATTTTTAACTTTTTTTGTGTGATTTTTAACGTACTACTTTTTATACCTTACTCCTCTTAGGTATCTCAGGCTTTAATTATCATTTTATGTTGAATGTTTCCAAATCTTTATCTAAAGCTCAGAATTATCTCACAACTTTAAGAAAACATTAAATTCTTTAGTGGACCGACCTACACACATGTACCACAAAAATCTTATACTTAGCATATAAAAAACCAAAGTTATATTCCTTACCAAATCCTATTTTGCTTTCTCTGTATTCTATTTCACTTGAGTGGTAATACTGTCCACCAAGATAGTCATATTTGACTGTTATCCAATTCTTTTACAATTTGCTATTATCTTTAAATTTCTCGTATATGTATCTGTTTTTGCCCATTTCAGATGCTACCACCATCTTGCATTGCAGCTCCTTCTTAACTAGTCTACTTCTGTGATGATTCATTTTATGTATCAATTTAGGCTACAGTATGTAATTTTATGTCAAACACCAGTCTACATGTTGCTATGAAAAGTATTTTTTTAAATCAGTGAGTACAGTAGATTATTCTCCATAATGTGGACCAGGCCTCATCTAATCCACAGAAGGCCTTAAGAGAAAAGACTGAGGTTCCTTGAGGAAGGAGAAATTCTGCCTCCAGATTGTCTTAGAACTTAAGACTACATCAACTCTTCCTTGGGTCCCCAACCTGCCAACCGACCCTGAAGATTTTGGACTTGTTAATCCTCACAATTGTATAAGACAATTCCATTTTTCCTGTTACAATAAATCTATATAGGTGACTGATACATAGATAAGCATACACACACACACACACACACACACACAAAATCCTCTTGGACGTGCTTCATGGGATCTTTCATTTATTTGGTTGCTGCTTCCTTAAATTCTTCTGAATGAAATTAGAAATGCCAATTTATTTAAAGAGAATCAATATAATCAAGCTTACCTTGTATCATTTTCTAGCTTTCCAGGTGAGTTACCCAATATTCAATAAGTCAGTTTCTGTTGTTAACAACCAAGAACCACAACTGATAACTGATATACAAGTATTCCAATGTAACCACTGCACTAATAGAAATGATCCCTTCAAAACTTATGAATCATGGCAGAAGATAATTGGTTCCTATAAACTCAATTAAGTTGTT
Organism: Sciurus carolinensis; assembly: GCF_902686445.1. Classification (NCBI taxonomy): domain Eukaryota; kingdom Metazoa; phylum Chordata; class Mammalia; order Rodentia; family Sciuridae; genus Sciurus; species Sciurus carolinensis. Next base: position 72,187,991 of record NC_062221.1, read on the forward strand.
TTCTGAAAACATTTGTGGTATCAAATGTAGCACTTGGGACATATCAACATAGCCTCTAACACATGGTATGTGACTACTCATTTTTTAAAAGCATCTTCATTCCTAAGCCTCCAAAAAGGTACCAAAAAATGCCACAAGAGTTCTGGAGCAAGGTCATGCTCTCTGCACAAAAAGCTCTTAAAAAGTAATTCCTAACATGCTCTTAGAATGTAATATACACTGAAAGGATAACCATGGTATATCAAGTGACTTTATACATTATGACCTATAAAATAATAAGAGTTGGAACAACAGCAAAAACATGATGAAAATACATCATTCAGAGGCAGACTTAAGTAAGTTATATATATAGGTGACTAAATTCCCATTTCATTTTCTTCTAATTGAACTCAGTTCATACCCATGAACACATATGTGGGTGCTACCTTAGGCCAGCACAAAGTGGAGAAGTAAAAATGGGCCTTGGGAATGGACAGGCTATAAATGAACTGCTGCCACACTCAGAAGTGCTTATGAGAAACAATAATAATAAGAATTCCTCCCAGTGAACAAGGCTTCCAGTGGTATACTTAGTCATAAACATGCAGTAACAAATGGCCTGACTTGTTGGTTAGGAGCCTGGAAAAAGTTTGAAACGTGGAAAGAAGGATGGTATAAGCATCTCTGGGCTTGAGGAAAGACAGCAGTGGTTTCCTTGGGATTCCTTATCATTCACCCTATATCACAAAGAACTGCAGAAGTCTCCAACCCAGAACCACTAACTAGTGCAGACAAAAAGCTGTTCTTGCAGCTAACGAACAGAGAAGAGGGTGCCCTAACAAAAAAAAAATTGACATTATCCACCCTATTCTAGCCAAACATCAATGGAAAAATCTACTTTTTTTTTGCTCCTTGAAATTCAGCGGGGCTAATCAGCAAATTCATCTTTTCACCCTCATCTCACCCTGCTCTGCAGACATGTTCTAATTTCCCTAACAGTTAATATCAAAGGCACAAGCAGGGAACTAATCTTCTAGTCCCTGCCTGGTAGAAACAATTAGTATGTATGTATCAAGCAGGTGTGCTGACCAGTGTAGGCAGGTAGTAGCAATAAAATTCTAATGGGTAGTATCAATGAGTATAAATGGATCTTCCATTCTCCACCTAGTAGAAGCAAAAGACATTCCAATTCCTACACCATGTAATGTCAGTGCAATTCTGTGGAAAACTGAGGCTTCACCCCCCACCTAGGACACTGAGATGCATGGGACCATATAAGACAGAGTTAGTCATGATCGGCTTTACACACACACACACACACACACACACACACACTCCCTGCACCCTATATGTTACATCAGCAGGGTGTCCCACTGGGAAGCTAAACCTTCACAACCAACTAGTAGCAACAAGATTAAACAAAGTGGTGAGAAGGAATAGTCATCACTCCAGCCTTTGCCTCCATGGTGTCAATGGAGTCAAGTAGGAACTGAGCCTCTATTCACAATACTGCAGTGATACAATGGTGCTTCAAGGAGAAGAAGCAGAAACCATACTTCTGACTCTTTGATGTCACTAGAGTCCAGTGGGTAAATGACCTTCCATTAGTCAGGGGTCTACTTTTATTGCAGGTAAATGTGTCAGCAGGGTCCAGCAGGAAAAGAAACATACTCCCACCTAGTCCTAAAGGAACACCTCAACAGGGGGGTCTACCTGGTTTTAAAAAATCCAGGATATGATTGAACATCACTCATACTAAGAAATAAAATGATGATAACATGAATGAGAAAAGTCAAAGCCAAGATGAATCAGATGCTGGAATTATCTGAAAAAGTTTTCAGCATCCATCACAAAAATCCTTAAATAAGCAAGTATGAATCCTCTTGAAACCAATGAAACACAGAAAAGAATCAGCAAACACAGAAGTTATAAAAAAATAACTGAAATCACCAAAATAAATAACACAATAACAAAAAAAAAAAGAATAGGCTCAGAAACAGTGGAGAAAACAGAAAATAAAACCAGTAAACTTGAAGAAATTTCAATAGCTCTATACCCAATCTGAACAACTGAGGGGAAGAGATATCAAAATAGTATATTAAACAGAATCTGACAGATCTGTGGGCCAATAACAACAAAATCTAACATTGACACAAAAGTAGAGTATAGAGACAATGGGACTGAAAAACTACTACAAGAAAGTGACAAGAAGTGACATCAGCAAGGTCCATAAAGAAGGTCCAGGACTTTCCCTTCACCTATAGGTAAAAAGAATAAACAGTTAAATGTGGACCAATTCCCTCTGAGAAAAATCCAGAAACTAGTTAGGAGAATCCTGCACACCAAGCCACTAACACACACACACACACACACACACACACACACACACACAAACAGACAGGAAAAGATGTAATCAGGCCATAAACCCCACTATCAGCACAGCATAATACACAAGGCCACGGGTTCATTCCCCAGCACCACACACTCATACAAATGCATATATAGATATAGATATAGATATATATAAATAAAATGATAGTAAATACATATGCCCCAAATTACAATAACATATATACCTAACACCTACTTACAAACAATAACAAAAGTTCTTGGATTAAATCCCAGATATATGCCTATACAATCATACTGGTTGACTTCAATACAACCTTATCACCAACAAATATCATCCAAACATAAAAGCAATAAGGCTATTTCCAAATTAAATAATTCTATAAATCAAAGGGACCCAGTAGACATCAACAAAACATTACATACCAAAGAGCTCTGTGTATTTTCTTCTTAGAATTTTACTTTTCCAAATAGACTGTATTGTAGGTCACAATGTAAACCTCCGTAGATTTAAAAAAATGATATAATCTTGTACATCCTAATAGATCTTAATGAAATGAAACTAGAAATCCACATCAAGAAAAAAACAAACCACATGAAGATGTGGAGACTGAATAATCTCTTTGAAACTAAAGAATGGATTGTAGAATAAATGAGAAGAAATAAAGAAATTCTTAGAGACAAATGAGGACAGAGATTCAAGATATCAAAATCTCTGGGACAGCGCAAAAGTAGTTTCAATAAGAAAATGTATAGCATGGAGTGCCTGCATTAAAAAATAGAAAGAACCCACATAAATAAGCTTATGATTCACCTCAAGACCTTAGAAAGGAAGAACAAACTAATTATAAAAGCCACAGGAGACAGGAAAAAATAGAATCAAAATTAATAAAATTGGGAATTTAAAAAAATATACAGGATCAATGCAACAAAAAAGTTTGTTCTTCAAAAAGATAATTAAGATTGATAAACCCTTTGCCAAACTAATGAAAACAATGTGACAGAAGACCCAAATTAACAAAATTAGAAATGAAAAAGAAGATATCACCAGACACTTCTGAAATGAAGAGGATCATTAGAAACTGTTTTGAAAATTTAAAATTCAATGAATTATAAAATCAAGAAGACACTGACAAGTAGCAGATGTCAGCTGTAAGGAGGAAGAATAAAAATTAATAAATGAGGAAGAAAGAAGAGGAAAATTTGACTATTAGTGGGGAAAGAGAGAGACAGAGGGACAAAAACCAAGGTACGAACAAATAAGCAAATGTAAAATCAAAACAGTTCAAACTCATATATAATTATATACCACGTAAGTCAAGAATAAACAAGTACAGACATGTAAATATATATACACCCATATACACACACACCAAATTGTACAGACTGGAAAAAAATAAATAATTACAATGAAATGATACTCAGAAAATTTCTAAAATTAGGGAAAAAATGTGAGGAATATGGAAAAAGAACAAAATTAAAGAGATAAGAAAAAAGGAAAAAACAGCAAAAATCAATGAGAATTAAAAGGTGCAGGGCAGCTGGTTCATGGTCACAATGAAGAGAGAGGAAGGTATAGGACTAGCTGCAGGTAGGCCAACCCTTTTCTTTTTTGATGTCAAAAAGAATCAGAGAGGAAACAATAGGATCAAATCACAGTCTAGTCAGTTGCAGCTCCTGCCAGGCAAGCCAGACAGTGAGCACAGCCCACAACCAAGCATACAGGGTCAAGGAGAAGGCTAGACTAAGAACCCATTCTGAGTTTGATCCTACAAACTCAGATTTCTGGTCTGAGGTCACAGAGTTGGATTGGCACTTCAGCACTTGGGATGTCAGGAGACCAGTCCACTTGCAGCAGCATGGTCTGAACTGTTGTACAGGTTACACTGACCAGCCTCCTGTGCAGCCAGGCATCCCAACAGGTGCCAGGAAGAGAGGAAACAAGAGAGTGATGCTCTATAAAGCTCCTGGAACAGGAACATCTTCAGATCAAAATGCCAGGCTAGATAATAAAGACAAGTTTGATGGGAAGATTGTTAAAACAGCCCTGAGGATCTTAGATCCTACTCCTGGGAAAGGAGGAGCATCTGCCTCACAGTGGCTGCAGCTGCTGAGAATAATGCAATATAGTTATCACCAGCTTGACCAGTTTTTCCCTACACTGACATTCCCAAACCACATCCTCTTAGGCTCCCAAAATAAGCCAAAAACAGAACCAAAAGACTTCCTGGATATCAGGACAGGCAGGAGAGAACACACATGGGTCCACGAAGGTGGTGATGGAAATTTAATGCACATAGGCACCTTCTGAAGGCAATGTCTCCACTTCATGGCCAGGAAGCAGTGGTCTCTATGCGGCAGCAGGGACCTTAGGAACCTGGCAGGAATGCAATGGGATTCTTGCCACTCTGTACAGCAACATCTGGGCTGACCCAGGGCTATGCTCTGTGACCTACACACTGCTACATGTAAATCATATTTCAGTAAAGAACAAAAAACAATGATAAAAGGTAAAGACAGGAGACAGTTGAATGTCCAGTCACACACATCCCATATCCAGGGGGACAGGGTAGACACTGAACTACTTTGGTGTCCTACACAAAGTGCCACTCAGAGCCACAGTTATGTCTTAACTGAGCACACTGAGCCCTGCCTCTATTTAGGGTCTGTAAGATAGACATCAGTTCTGGTTTCTGAACCACTCCTCATAAACTCCTCTGAGTAGTGGACTTTCACTAACCCAAACATTCATCCCCTCCTTGCTACATTTGTGACCGGAAGGCAAGAAGAGGCCATAGGAAGTTGCATACCAAAGGAGGTCATTGAGAGAACTAGTGTTGGGGTTCCACAGTGAAAAAACAAGCACTGACTATAGGGAAGGAGTCCACCATCTGGAGGTTACTTGATGGGAGGCCCCAGCATGAAAGGGGTCAACCTTCAAATACCTAAATTATGTAGTAAGCAAAACACCCCTTCTTTTTTACCCCTCTTACAAGGGTTAGTGAGTGCACAAAGGAAAAGGTCAACTTCTGTTTCTCGGAGCAAAAGGGAGAACACCTACCTGACAAGTCCCAGATCTTCCCAACTGTAGACATGGAAAGAGCTCAGGAAACCCTATCTTTCCAATCCCCAAAGTCACACAAAATGCACCCTCCTTGAGGGTTCCTGCATACCTATCTATGGCTGTCAGGCTATGAGTTTGGAGTAGGCCAGCTGGCCCTGAGCTTCCTCCTTGGGCACACTCCTCCATGACCCTCATTATGTCCCTCCTGCCTCCCAGAATCTTCTGCATATTGTAAGTTTTCAAGCAGCAATTAGACAATCTAGTCCCTAGGGCAAGCTAGATCCCAAATCTTCCATTTCCTGGCTGCCATGGTGTGCCCCTGCCTCAAGCTGGAAAGTGGCTTTACTTAGGGGGATTTTCCAACCTCATCTTTTTGTTTAGAAAAATATTCAAAGACTTTACTATTTAAAAACTTCTAAACTTCTGATAATTTCACAATTCTAGAGGCCCTCCTAGAAAATGGCACACTATTTTTTTTTCAATGTTAAAAACTTATTTATTTACATTTAAAACAATGCCTAAGAACTAACACAATTGGCACACTATTAAAATGATAAATCGGACATACTTTTTTTTTAAAGGTATCCATTTCTTGTCACTAAGGGGAAGGGCAAGAAGAAACTGCCAGATCAGCTCTGGGAGTTCCAGCCCTGTAGAGATGCCAGGATGGAAGGTGCATGAAGGTTCTTGTCCTGATTGACCTGAGAGTTTTGTACTCATTATTTGTGTGAACTTCACTTTACAAAATTCAAAGTCACTAGAACCCAAAGATAAGAGCAATTTCACATGGGTGTATTCAGCTTTTATATAAGTAGCATCCCTGAGAAATTTAACATTTCCGGAGCCCATATCCTATGTACTTTCTGTTGGTGACCTTTAGCAATGACCAGGAGGAGATTTTGGGTACAGAGGCTGCATGGCAAGTAGAGAAGCACCCAGCCAGTGCTGCAGGCAGGTCCACCCCTGCCCACTGGCCCACCTCTCACTTTCCTTCAAATGGGATTATGGAGATAATGCCCTAGAACACTCTGGAGTCTCCAATGCCTTTCCAGACATGTGTTCTTTAACAGCTGCAACCCACCCTTCTCCATATACCTCAGAGAGGGGCCTGAAGACCAGGAAAGAGATTCGGGCCAAAGCAATTAGCTCCAATGGAATCAAATCTACAGTGACACGAGGTGAGAATCTCTGTCTACGCTAGGTGAAGGACAGTGAATCCCCATCTCCATTGGTTCAAGGCAAATGAGTCTCCATCTATACTGGCTCAAGGCATGCAAGTCTTTATCTACACTGAATAGGAGAGGGAGGTACAGTGGTCAAGGCCATGGGCAGAATGACTGCTAGACACCTGCCCTTGCCCTGTGGCCTGGCTCTTTTCCCCCCACTTTTTAAAAATATTATTTTAGTTGTAGATGGACACAATAACTTTATTTTTTATGAGTGCTGAGGATCAAACCCAGTGTCTGAGCATAAGATAGAGAGTGACACCCAGGCTCGAGACATCTGCCAATGGACCTTCTATTCTTGCTGCAGCGTGATTTCAGGGGCACAGTATGGGAGAATGCCCCAGAACCTACCTGTTCAGTTTCTTCTCAGGCATGAACCTGATACTCAGGCTAAAGTCAGTGAGTTTGATATTGCCCTTGACAACCACCACGACATGCTTCAGCTTGAGGTGCACAATGCACTCATCGTGACGGTGGTGCACAGTACATACAATCTGCTTGAATACTCCGCAGGCCTTCTACTGCAAGCCACCAGTCACCAGGATGCAATACCACAGCTCTCCCCCACCTGCATGCTCCAAGACTATGTAGATATTGTGGAGGTCTCAATGACCTGGAAGAGCTGGATTTTGTTTCAGTGTTTGAGGGCCATCAACCTATCTATCAGGTTCTGATAGGCCAAGCACATTCCCTTCTATCTTCAGGACAACTTTCACTGTAACCTCCATCCTGGTGAGAAGATGGCAGACTAGTATTACCTAGCTGAAGCCCCCTTGCCCAAAGTCCCTCAGGACCTCATCATTCATGTACAGCAAAATGAAATTATACCCCTACCTCTCACCCTGCACAAAACTCAATGTAGATCAAGGACTTAGGCATTAAACCAAAGACCCAGCACCTAATAGAAGAAAAGTAGGCCCAAATCTACATCATGTTGGCTTAGGAACTGAATTCCTTAACAAGACTCCTAAAGTGCAAGAAGTAAAATCAAAAATCAATAAACAGGATGGAATCAAACTAAAAAGCTTCTTCACAGCAAAGTAAACAATCAAGAACATGAACAGAGAGCCTACAGAATGGGAAAAAATCTTTACCACAGGCACCTCAGATATAGCATTAATCTCCAGGGTAAATAAAGAACTCAAAAAAAAAAAAAAAAAAAAAAAAAAACAAAAAAAAACCCGCAATCCGCAATCAATAAATGGGCAAAGGGACTGAACAGACACTTCACAGAAGAATACAATTGATCAACAAATATATGATAAAATGTTCAACATCTCTAGCAATTAGAGAAATGCAAATTAAAACTATACTGAGATTCAATCTCACTCGAGTCAGAATGGCAATTATCAAGAATATAAGCAACAATGTTGGCAAGGAAGTGGGGAAAAAGATACTCTCATAAATTGCTGGTGGGACTGCAAATTGATGCAACCACTCTGGAAAGCAGTATGGCGATTCCTCAGAAAACTTGGAATGGAACCACCATTTGACCCAGCTATACCACTCCTCAGTTTATATCCAAAGGACTTAAAATCAGCATACTACAGTAACACAACCACATCAGTGTTTAATAGCAGCTCAATTCACAATAGCTAAACTATGGAACCAATGTAGATGCTCTTCAACAGATGAATGGATAAAGAAACTGTGGTGTATATATATATATATATATATATATATATATATATGTAGATCAAGGACTTAGGCATTAAACCAAAGACCCAGCACCTAATAGAAGAAAAGTAGGCCCAAATCTACATCATGTTGGCTTAGGAACTGAATTCCTTAACAAGACTCCTAAAGTGCAAGAAGTAAAATCAAAAATCAATAAACAGGATGGAATCAAACTAAAAAGCTTCTTCACAGCAAAGTAAACAATCAAGAACATGAACAGAGATATATATATATGTATACACACACACACACACACACACAATGGAATATTCCTCAGTCACAAATAAAAATGAGATGTACAGCATTTGCTGATAAATGGATAAAACTGGAGACTATCTTTGCTATATGAAATAAGTCAATCCCAAAGAACCAAAGGCTGAATGTTCTCTCCAATATGTGGATGCTAATTCACAAAAGAGGTACTTTGGATTAGATAGAGGGGGGTGTAAGGAGGAAGGGAACATGGGGCTAAAAATGATAGTAGAATGAATCAGACATTATTACCCTATGAGCATATATAATTACATGACCTGTGTAACTCTACATAATGTACAACCAGAAGAATGAGAAGTTATATTCCATTTATATGTGATGAGTCAAAATGCATTCTGTCATTTGTAACTAAGTAGAACAAATAAAATATATTAAAAAAAAAACAGAGGGATGGTAGCATTTCACTCACATCATGATACTAGAACAAAATGCTCTGTCCCCTAAGGCACTCCAGAGCTTGGTATTAATAACACCTATAGAATTGAGAGGAAGGGAGCACTCATCATCAGTTCCCCATAAGTACCTTGTAGGATTTCTCATTAGAAATCTTAGAATGCAAAAGGCAGTACATTAATATGTTTGAAATGATAAAGGACAAAATATAAAAGCCCAAAATCCTAAAAATAGAAAAAGCATCCTTCTCATAGGGGGCAAGAATTGGTGGTATTTCCAGATACCTCAGTTTCTTCATATCTCTGTAACAAAACACATTAGACTGGGTAATTTTTTAAAGTCGCTCAGTTTTTTTTTTTTTTTTTGGTAATTATTTTTTATTTGTTCTTTTCGGATATACATGACAGTAGAGTGTATTTTGACGTATTATACATACATGGTAGACTAGGTAACTTCTTAACAACAGAAAGTTCTCAAGACTGGCAAGTACGAGGTTCTTGTTGTTCTATCCTCATTTGATGAAAGGGGAAGAGGAGTTAAACTTATTTCTCAAGCACCGTTCTTTTTTTCCCCCCTTCCCTTTTTTTACAGACTGGTAATTGAACCTAGATCTTCAGGCGTGTTAGACAAATACTCTATCACTCCAGTACTTCACCATTCCCTTTTATTTTGAGACAGGTTCTCACTAAGTCTCAGGCTAGGCTTGAACATGTGATCCTCCTGCTTCAGTACTCAGAGTAGAGAGGATTATTGACTGTTATGGTTTGGATGTGATGTGTCCCCCAGAAGCTGTTGTGTTAATGCAGGTATATTCAGAGATGAAATGATTGAATTGTGAGAGCTTTAACCTGATCAGTTCCTCCTAGATAGAATGACTGGCTATTAACTGTATGCAAGTGTGACACAGCTGAAGCGGATGGATGACTAGCATTATGCCCTTGAAGGGTACTCTATTTCTCCAACCTTTTTCCCTCTCTTCTCTGTTTCTTTGCTGCCCTGAGGTGAGCTTTCCTCCCCTGCACCCTTCCTCTCATGATGGGCTGTCTTACCTTTGGCCCAGAGCAACTGAGTTGGCTATCTATGGACTGAGACCTCAGAAACTCTGACCTCCAAATAAACTTTCCTCTTCTAAGTTATTATTGTCAGGTTTCTTGTTTCCAAAGACAAAGAAAGCCAATTAAAACACAGTCATACACCATTACACCAAGCTTGACAAATGTACTTTTGTGTGAGTACACAATGAAAGTTGGGCCAGGTCCTTACATATGCTAGAGAAGCCCTCTCAAGGTATACATCACAACTATAGGATTGGAACCTCGTGGTTTAACTACCTCCTGATATCCCAACTCTTGATACTGTAACATTGAGGCAGAAGTGTCAACAGCAATTTTGGAAACGTGCATTCAGACCACAGAACCTGATGTACAGAGTTGGTTCCTACTAGATGTTCCCTGTGTGAGGGGAATCCTTCAGGTTAAACTGAAGGGCATTAGACAGAAACTCAGATCTTGATAAGGAAAGAAAGATCTCTGGTAAAGCAAATTCATGACAATTTAAAAAGCTAGTGCTACTATTATTTTCTACAAGATGTAAGAGAATAATGTAACAGAAAAAATTTTTATTCTATGGTATTGAATACACAGAGTGTATACATGTAACACAGAGTGTATACATGTATCACTAACTGGGGGGAGAGGGATGGAGAGGCACAGCAGCTGCATTCTCTACCCTACTTAAGTTGCTGTAGGTTCACATCACAACAGTATCCCTTTTCCATGTTAAATGTTGTGGGAATTCCCACAACACAAAAAATACCTATCAAATATACTCAGTATGAGAGGTACAGAAATTAAAATACTTCACTACAAATATCATCTAAACAGGAGAGAACAAAATCATGTAATGACACCATCACACTGAATCAAAGTTTGTCCTAGTCTCTTTAAAAGAACTCAAGCCACACTGGACTAAAGGTCCACTATACTCGCCCTATAAAGAAGCAAGCTGCAGCGAACACTACTCTCCTTGTAAAGACACCATTATGCTGAACCAACAGAAGACTTCCCTGCTCTCCTTATAAGGATGCAAGCCCCACTGAACCATGAGTTCACCCCAATCTATTATCCCTCTTCTTATGCATTTATAACATAATGCCATTTCCAAAAAAAAAAAAAAAGACCTTTTCCTAGGTGTTGAGTTAGAACCTAAACATGTCATTTGGGGGAAATAATTTAATCCATAACACTTTCTAGTCATATTTCTCTAAGAGATTTTATCAACAGAATTGAATTTTGTCATGTGATTATTCTTACCTACAATTGTACCCATAAAATGTACAAATGTACCCATACAATCATATGACTTCCTTGGTTTCTCAATAACTTCAGGTCTTGAAGACAGAACTTTAGGCTATTAAGAGAATGAACTTGAATACTCAGTATGTGATAAAGATAAAAAATAAATGAACATGATCTGAATATACAGGAACTCTTGGACCACATCAAGAGAACAAACCTCAGTCACTGGTATAGAAGAGAATACAGAGATACAGGCTTAAAATCAGTAATACCATTTTCAATGAGACAGTAATAGAAACTTTCCCCATAAGAAATGAGATACATACACATCCAAATACAGGATATAAACGAGATCAGGACAGAACCTCTTCAAGAAACATATTCAAAATGCCTGATATTGAAAAAAGAATACTAAAAGCTTTGAGAAAAAATGACAGGTCCCATTTAGAAGCAAGTCAATAAGGTTTACTTCTGACTGCTTAACTCAGACATTAAAATAAAGGACGACCTGGAATGAGATATTCCAAGATCTAAAAGAAAACAATTGAAAGTCAGTATGCAGCAAAGCTCTCTTTCAAATTCAATGGGGAAATAAAAACTTTCAAATAAGGATAAATTAAGGGGCTGAGGCTCTGGCTCAGTGGTAAAGCACTTGCTCGAGTGTGTGAGACACTGGTTTAGATTCTCAGTACCACATATGAATGAATGAGTAAAATAAAGGTCCATCAACAACTAAACAAATATATTTTTTAAAAAGAGAAATTAAAATAATTCATGACCACCAAGTCAGTACAAGAAAGCATACCCAAAAGTTAAACTGCACAAAGGTATCCAAAAATAAACCCCAAAGTTACCATATTGATGAAGATCACTAAAAGAGCATCCAACTAAATGAAAATCAAGACAACACTAAATATAGCAAACAAGTTAAAATGACAGGAAACCACAAATACATTTTAATAACAACACTGAATGTAAATGGCCTCAACTCTCCAATTAAAAGATGTTAATGTCTCCAATTAAGACATTTAGCAGAATGAATCAAAAAACAAGATCCAGCTTATGCTCTTTGAAACAGACTCATATGCAAAGACATGGATAGCCTGAAGGTAAATGCATGGGGAAAAATTCCATGTAAACAGAATCTGAAAACAAGCTGGAGTAGTCATTTTCATAGCACACAATGTGAACTTCAAGCAAAAATTAATCAGAAGAGATAAGGCCTTTGCATCCTGGTAAAGGGAACAATCCAACAAGATATGGTGATACTAAACATATATGCCCCAAATGTCAGTGTACCTAATTACATTAAAACATACTTTTTGATATTAATCTTGGATAGACCCAAATACAATGACACAGGGTTCTTTCAACACACCCTTATAACCAACAGAAAGGTTATCAAAACATAAATATATTTCTGACCTTAATACTATAGATCTAATGGACCTAATAGACATGTATAAATACTTCACCCCCAATTAGCTGAATTTACCTTCTCTTCACTGCAAGTAACCTTTTCTAAAATAGACTATGTTTTAGCAAATACAAAAAATGGTATGATCCTGTGCATACTCTCAGACCATAATGGAATGAAACTAGAAGTTGACATTAAGGAAAAGCAGTATAAATACCATAAACAAATGGAGAATGAATACTCTTTTAAATGAAGAATGGATGATAGGAGAAATGATACACGTAATCCAGAAATTCTTAGGAAGAAATGAGAACAGAGATTCAATGCACCCAAATCTATAGGAAAATATGAAAGTTCTAAGTAGAAATTTTTACCATTGAGTGCCTACATGAAAAAAATTAATTTAAAAAAATGTATGCACCTCCTCCTCAAGACCTTAGAAAAAGAACAAACTAATTCTAAAAGCAGGAGAAACTAGAAAATAATTAAGATCAGAGCCAAAATTAATGAAATAGAGAAAAAAATACACAGGATCAATGCACCTAAGAGTTGATTCTTGGAAAAGATAAAGAAGATTGATAAATCATAAGTAAAACTAACCAAAAAAAGGAGAGAGAACACCCAAATCTATAAAATAAGAAATAAAAAAGGATAAATCATCACAGACACTTCTGAAATTCAGAGGCTCATTGAAAACTATTTTGAAAATATTTACTCCATTAAACTGAAAAATCTGGAAGACATAGGCAAATTTCTTTGATCTGCCAAACTGAACCAGGAAATTTTTAAAAATAGACCTGAAGAGACCAATATCAAGAAATGAAATTGAAACACCAATTAAAAGTCTTCCAACAAAGAGAAGCCCACAACTGGATGGATTTTCAGCTGAGTTCTATCAGACCTTTAGAAGAATTAACACCAGTCTTTATCATATTATTCCATGAAAATGAAAGGGAGGGAACACTCTCAAATGTATTCCATTAAGCCCATATAATCAGACAAAGATACATCACAGAGGGACAATTATACATCATATCCCTGATGAATAAAGATATAAAAATTACTTAATAAAATACTGGCAAGCCATATTCAAAAGCAAGAAGACAGTAAACCATAATCAATAATCAATTGGGTTTCATTCCAGGGATGCGAGTTTGATTCAACATGCAAAACAATGCATGTAACTGACCACATAAACAGAATTAAGGACAAGAATCACATTAATTATCTCAATAGATACAGAAAAGTCCTTTGATAAAATCCAACACTCTTTCATGTTAAAGATGCTGGGGATCAAAGAAACTTGCCTCAACATCATAAAAGTCATTTATGACAAACCAAAAGTCAACATCATACTAACCAAAAGCATTTCCTCTAAAATCAGAAAAAGACAAGAATGTCCATTCTCACCACTTCTATTCAACAGAGTTACTCAAACTCTAGCCAGAGTAAACAGATAAGTGAGGGAAATTAAAGGGGTACAAATAGGGGGGTAAAGTCAAATTAATTGCCAATGACATGCTCCTCAGTCTAGAAAGCACACACACATGTGCAAAACTCCAGCAGAAGACTTCTAGAGGTCATAAACAAACATAGCAAAGCACCAGGATACATGATCAACATTTATAAATCAATAGCTTTCCTATATTCCAACAGTGATTATGCTAAGAAATCAGAATTATCCCATTCAAATAACTTCAAAAAAATAAAATACTTGGAAATAACCAAGAAGGTAAAAGGTCTCTATAATGAAAATTATAAAATCCCAAATGTGCAATATCTCTAGCAGTCAGGGAAATGCAAATCAAAACTACATTGAGATTTTATTTCACTCCAGTCAGAATGATAATTATCAAAAATACCAATAAAAATAAATGCTGGGAAGGATGTGGGGGAATAGGTACACTCAAACATTTTTGGTGGGACTACCAATTATTATACCTGCTCTGGAAAGCAGTATTGGATATTCCTCAAAAATATAGGAAAAGAATCATCATATTACCCAGCTATCCCACTCATTGGTATATACCCAAAAGAAATAAAATCATCATCCTATAGTGATACAGCCACATCACGATAGCCAAATTATGGAACCAGTCCAATTGCCCTTCAATAGATGGATTAAGAAAAAGTTACACACACACACACACACACACACACACAATGTAATTTTACTTAGCCATAACGAATGAATTTATGTAGCTGCATCACTGTAGTATGCTGATTTTAAGTCCTTTGGGTATAGGCCAAGGAGTGAAAAATAGAATGAGACAAACGTGATTACACTATGTGCATATATGATTACACAAAAGGTGTGACTCTACTTTGTGTACAATCAGAGAAAAGAAAGTTGTACCCCATGTGAGTACAATGAATCAAAATAAAACAATAAAATTTTTAAAAAAAGAATGAAATTGTGGCATTTCCCAGTAAAATTGATGGAAATGAAAAGCAACATCCTAAGTGAAATAAGACAGAAAAATCAAAGTTCAAATGTTTTTTGGCATATACAGAGACTAGAGTGAAATAAGGGGGCAAGAGGTGTAGCTATCATAAGATTATAGGGAAGATCAGTGGAGTAGGAGATAAGAGGAAGGGAAGAGGGATGGGAAGAGAAAGGAAATGCAGAAAGAATTTAACAGTATCACACTATGTGCATATATAAATATACCTCAGTAAATTTCACTTTTTGTATATGTAGAAAGTGCTAGTGAAAAATAAACAAATGTATAAAAGGAATTTCAGCAGAATAGAGCAGGGGGAGAGAGGAAGGGAGAGAAGTGGGGAACACCAAGGACTAAAATGGAATAAATCAAATTCCATGCATGTATGATTTTGTCAAAATGAACCAAATTTTTACATATAATTATAATGCTCTAATAAAAAATTAAATGGGAAAAACAACAAAGCAGACATTTCTCAAAAGAAGATACACACATAGCCAACAAATATATGAAAAAATTTTCAACATATCTAGTTATCATGGAAATAAAAATTAAAACTACACTGAGATTTCATCTCAGTCCAGTCAGAATGGAAATTACCAATAATAAAAAATAATATGTATTGGCAAGAACATGGGGAAAAACATACACTCATACATTGTTGGTGGTACTGTAAGTTAGTACAAACACTTTGGAAAGCAATATAGAGACTCCTCAAAAAACTACAAATAGAATCACTATATCACCCATCTCTCCTACTCCTCAGTATTTATCCAAAGAACAAAAACCAGCATACTGTAGTAATATAGCCACATCTACGTTTATGGCAGCATAATTCACAATAGCCAAGTTATGGAACCAGCCCATATGCCCATCAATAGATGAATAGATAAAGAAAACATGGCATTTTACCTAGACATAAATAGAATGAAATTATGGCATTTGCTGCTACATGAATGCAACTGGAGAACATATGCCAAGTGAAATAAGTCAGAATCGGGAAGTCAAGGGTCAAATGTTTTCTCTCATATGTGAAAACTAGAGTAAAATAAGGAAAAAAATTGTGGGAGAAATTTCATGAAAATAGAAGAGATCAGTGAATTAGAGGAAGGAGTTTAATGGGGAAGGAGGAAGGACAGGGAATGGGAGGAACAGTGGAATGAAAGTGACCCAACTAGTCTGTGTGTGTGTGTGTGTATAATTAAACTGGAGAAAACCATGCTAAGTAAAATAAGACAGACTCAGAAAGTCAAAGATCAAATGTTACCTCTCCTATGTGGAAGTTAGACCAAAATAACTGGAAGATGGGGGCAGGGAATCCCACAAAAATAGGAAATCAGTGGAGCAGAGCAAGGGGACTGATGGGGTGGGAGGAGGGATGGGAAAAGAGAGTAATGGTGAAATGAAATTGACAAAATTATGCTATGTACATATATGAATATATCACAGTGAATTTCACCTTTATGTACATCTATAAAGTATTCATATAAAAGAAACAACCTTGAAAATTTAAGGACTAAATTTCCCCAATTGAAAGATAAATACTAGGAAAATTTTTGTTATTATTTGAAAAGATTGTGTGAATTTGTATCTCCATACTTTCATCTATCCTATGAATCTTAGGTTTGGCCTCTTAATGATATCCCATATTTCTTAAAATTTCTGCTTATGGTCTATTAACATCTTTTCTCCATGATTGACTTTATTTTCAAGATTGTACTTTGTCTTTGTTGCCCAAAAATCTATCTTCCAAGTGGTCTAGTCTATTGGTGATACTTTCCATTGAATTTCTGATTTATGGACTCCTTCATTTCATGAATTTCCACTTGATTTTTCTTCAGAATTTCTATTTCCTTATTGAAGTGAGCTTTCACATCTTGTATATTGTTTCTGATTTCACTCCTTACATCATCTTTTATCTTATAGATCAGTTTAACTACAGACTTTCTAAATTCCTACTCTGATATTTCCTCTGACCTTTCCTCAGTAGAATCTGCTATTGAGTCATCTTTCTTTCTTTGGGTTGGTTTGTTCCCTTGCTTTTTCATATTATTCGTTAGTCTACCTATCTATCTGAATTGATCTGAAGCAGTACAGCTTCTATGTGCTTTTGGTGATCCTGTAAGTTTCCTGTGAATGAAGTAGAAAATTAAATACGGGAAGCATGCAGGACTCCAAATATACAAAATTACAATAGACCCACTCCTAGGCACATTAATATGAAAATGCCTAACATACAGAATAAGGATACAAACTTAAAAGCAGCTAAAGAAAAACAACTGGTCACATTTAGAGGTAAACCAATCCAAATCTTAGCTGATTCCACTCAAAACCCAAAAGCCAGGAGGTCTTGGAATAATATACACGAAGCTCTGAAAGAAAATGGATGCAAATCAAGAATACTGTATCCCACAAAATTAAGCTTCCAGTTTGAAGATGAGGTAAAAAAAACCTTCCACACTAAACAAAAGTTAAAAGAATTCACAACTAGAAAGTAGGCACTACAAAACATACTCAAACTATTTCATGAAGAAGAAATGAAGAAGAAATGAAGAATACAAGTGAAAACCAGCAAAGGATGAAACTAAACTAGAAGAATAACATATCAAAGGAGAATCTAATTCAACTTAAAAACTACAAATAAGTCAAAATGACAATAAATAAAACTCATCTCTCGATAATAATAATACTGAATATTAAGGGACTCAACTCATCAATCAAAAGACATGGGCTGGCAGATTGGATCAAAAAACAAGACCTAATAATATGCTGTCTCCAAGAGACTCACCTCATGGGCAAAAATATTTACAGAATGGATCTCATAAACAAGCAGGGATTTCTATTCTCATATATGACAAAGTTGACTTTAAGCCAAGATAATCAGAACAGATAAAGAAGACCATTTCATTCTGCTTAGGGAGTCATATAATAGAAAAAATTAACAGTCATAAGTATCTATGTCCCAATGAAGCATCTACATATATCAAACCCTTCAGTTTTCAAGAATGACTGACCACAACACAATAATACTGCATAACTTTAACATGCCTCTTTCATTACTAGACAGATCATCCAAACAAAAACTAAGAAGCCACATAACTAAAAAACACAATTAAACATTTAGTCTACCAGAGATATACAGAATATTCCATCCATCAGTGACTAAACACACTTTCTTCTCAGCTGTAATTGGAACACTTTCCAAGAGGGACCATATTTTAGGACATAAAGCAACTCTTAACAAATACAAAAACAGAGGTAATACCTTGCATTATATCTGATCATAAGCAATGAAATTAGAAGTCAATGATAATATAAAAACAAAAATGACTGTATCACCTGGAGATTAAAAAATTTACTATGAATGAATAACAGATGAAATTAGAAAATTCTTAGAGGTAAATAAGAATAATAATACAACATATCAAAATCTCTGGGATATTACAGAATTCATAGCACTGAGCTCACACATTAACAAACTAGAAAGATAACAATAAATAATCTAACATTCTCTCAAAGTCCTAGAAATAAGAAATACAAACCAGCACCAAAATCAGAAGACACAAAATAATTAAAATCAGAACTGAAATCAATGAAATTGACATTAGAAAAGATGTAAAGAAGTCAAAAAACTCTACACCAAGAATACAAATAATCCAATCAACAAATGGGCTAAGGAAATGAACAGACACTTCACAGAAGATCTACAAGCAATCAACAAATATATGAAAAAATGTTCCACATCTCTAGTAATAAGAGAAATGCACATCAAAATTACCCTAAGATTCCATCTCACCCCAATTAGAATGGCGATTATCAAGAATACAAGCAACAACAGGTGTTGGCGAGGATGTGGGGAGAAAGGTACACTCATACATTGCTGGTGGGGTTGCAAATTAGTACAGCCACTCTGGAAAGCAGTGTGGAGATTCCTTAGAAAACTTGGAATGGAACCACCATTTGACCCAGCTATCCCATTCCTCAGCCTATACCCAAAGGACTTAAAATCAGCATACTACAGAGATACAGCCACATCAATGTTCATAGCTGCTCAATTCACCATAGCCAGATTGTGGAACCAACCTAGATGCCCTTCAACTGATGAATGAATAAAGAAACTGTGATATATATAGATATATATATAGATATAGATATATATAGGTATATATACACACAATGGAATATTACTCAGCCATAAAGAATGATAAAATTATGGCATTTGCAGGCAAACGGATGAAACTGGAGAATATCATGTTAAGTAAGATAAGCCAATCTCAAAAAACTAAAGGACGAATGATCTCTCTGATAAGCAGATGATGACACATAATGGGGGGTGGTAGGGGTTAGTGTTAGGGTAGGGTTAGGGTTAGGGAGGGGGGCAAGAATGGAGGAAGGAAGGACTGTATAGAGGGAAAAGAGGGGTGGGAGGGGTGGGGGAAGGGAAAAAATAACAATAAATCGAACAACATTATCCTATGTAAATGTATGATTACATAAATGGGATGCCTTTACTCCATGTACAAACAGAGAAACAAGATGTATCCCATTTGTTTACAATAAAAAAAATAAAAAGCTCAAAGCCAAAAAAAAAAAAAATTCATTCTTGAAACTTTCTCTGAAAAGCAACTTCAATTTCAGCCCTATTCAACCTGCATGTTAGAGTACTGCAACAGCAATACATAAGGGGGAAAAAAATCAACAAATCAAAAAGTTGGTTCTTTGAAGAAAGAAAATTGATAAACCCTTAGCCAAGCCAATCAAGAAAAAGGGAAAAAATTTAAGTTACTAAAATCTGCAGTGAAAATGGAGATATCACCACAGACACCACTGAAATACAGAGATAATCAGAAGCTACTTTGAAAGTCTACACTCCAATAAGCTAGAAAACCTTAAAGACATGGATAAATTCCTACAGACATAAAACCTACCCAAATTGAACCAGAAAGATATAGAAAAATTTAAACAGATCAATTTCAAGTAATAAGATTGATGAAGTAATCAAGAGCCTACCAATGTGAGGCTGGGATTGTGGCTCAGTGGTGAAGCACTTGCCTAGAATGCATGAGGTACTGGGTTCAATCCTCAGCACCACATACAAAACTAAATAAAGTTTTAAAAAAAAATTAAGAAAGCTGAAATTCTAAAAAAAAAAAAAAAAGTCTACCAACAAAGAAAAGCCCAAGACCAGATGGATTCTCAGCTGAGTTCTAACAAACCTTTAATGAAGAACTAAGACAAATTCTCATTCAATTATTCCATGAAATAAAAGAGGAAGGAACCCATTGAAGCTCATTCTATGGCAGTAATATCATCCTGATACCAAAACCAAAGACACATAAAAAAAAAACTTTAGACCAAATATCCTTGATACACACAGATGCAAAATTCTCAATAAAATACTAGCAAACTACTTACAGAAACATATTAAAAAGATAGTGCACCATGAACAAGTGGGTTTAATCCCAGGGATTCAAGGGTGGTTCAACATAAGGAAATCAATAAATGTAATTCACCACATCTACTGACAAGAAGCACATGATAATCTCAATAGATGCAGATAAAACATTGACAAAACACAACATTCATGATTAAAACACTAGAGAAAACAGGAATAAAAGGATCATACCTCAACACTGTAAAAGCTGTATATGTTAAACCCAAGGAGAACATCATTCTAAATGGAGAAAAACTGAAAGCTTTTCCTCTAAAAACAGAAACAAGACAGATGCCCATTTTCTTCATTTTTATTCAATATAGTCCTTGAATCTCTAGCCAAAGCAATTAGGCAAAAGAGTGAAACAAAAGGAATACCAATAGGAAATGAAGATATAAAACTACATCTATATCTTCCTATATTTAGAAAGCCCAAAAACTTCTACCAGAAAACTTCTAGAAATCAGAAGTGAATTCAGCAAAGTAACAGGACACAAAATGAACACTCATAAATCAATTTCATTCCTATACTCCATTATCGAGTCAGCTGAAAGAGAAATTAGGAAAACTATTCCATTCTCAATAGTCTCAAAAAAAAAAAAAAAAAAAAAACAGTAGTCAGTCTAACAAAAGATGTGAAAGACCTCTACAGTGAAAAGTACAGAACACTAAAGAAAGAAACTGAGATGGAAAGACCTCCCATATTCTTGGATAGGCAGAATTAATATTGTCAAAATGGCCATACTACCAAAAGTGTTGTATGGATTCAATGCAATTCCCATCAAAATTTCCATAACGTTCTTCATGGAAACAGAAAAAACACTCATGAAATCCATCTGGAAAAACAAGAAGCTCAGAAGAGCCAAAGCAATCCTTAGCAGGAAGGAAAAAAAAAAAAAAAAGGCAGAAGACATTACAATGCCAAACCCAAAAATTATACTATAGATTAAAGCTATAATAACAAAAACAGCATAGTATTGGTACCAAAACAGGCAAGAAGATCAACAAAACAGAAGACACAGAGACAAAAACCACAAAATACAGTTAGCTCATACTAGACATATGTACCAATAATATACATTAAATAAAAGAGCCTCTTCAACAAATGGTGGAAATCCACATGTAGTAGAATGAAATTTAACCCCTACCTCTCACCCTGTACAAAACTCTGTTCGAAGTAAATCAAGGACTTAAGTATTAGACCGGAGACCCTGCACATACTAGAACAAAAAAAAGGTAGGTCCAACACTCCAAAATATCAGCAAAGGAACTGACTTCCTTAATAAGACCTATAAAGCACACCAAGTAAAATAAATGGGATGACATCAAACTAAAATGCTTCTTCGCAGCAAAGGAAACAATGAAGAGTGTGAACGGAAAGCCTATGGAATGGGACAAAATCTTTGCCACCAGCTCCTGAGAGCATTAATTTCCAGGATATGTAAAGAAATAAACTTAACACCAAAAGAAAACCAAATAATCCAGTCAATAAATGGGCAAAGGAACTGAATAGGTACTTCACATAAGAAATATGAACAGACAAAAATATACGAAAAAAAATTCAACATCTCTAGCAATTAAAGGAATGCAAATTAAAAACAACACTGAGAGTTCATCTGATCCCAATCAGAAGGGCAATTATCAAAAATACAAGTAAAAATAAATGTTGGTGAGGATGTAGGGGAAAAGGTACACTCACATATCACTTGTGGGACTGCAAATTGGTGCAACCACTCCGTAAAGATGTACAGAGATTCCTCAAAAAACCTGGATTGAAACCACTATTTGACTCAGTTATCCCACTCCTTGGTATATATTCAAAGTATTTAAAATCAACATACTACAGCGACACACTCACATCAATGTTTATAGCAGCTCAATTCACACAACAGCTAAGGTATGGAACCAACCAGGTGCCCTTTCATAGATGAATGGATAAAGAAAATGTGGTATATATACACAATGGAGTATTACTAAGCCATAAAAAGATTAAATTATGGCATTTGCCAGTTAATGGATGGAACTGGAGAATATCATATTCAGTAAAATGAGTTAGTCCCAAAAAAACCAAAGGTCAAATATTTCTGAGAGTGGAAGTTAATCCACAGTAAGTGGGGAGGAGGAGGAGAAGAGAAGTGTAGAAGATTAGACAATAAAGAATTGAGGGAAAGGAAGGGGGATAAAAAAAGGAAAGACAGTGAAATGAAACTGACATAGTTTTTCCCATGTACATATATGAAAACAACACAGTGAATTCCACCACCATGCACATCCCTAGGAATGAGACTCTAACTAGAATAAGACATATTCCATGCTTGTATAATTATATCAAAATGAATTCTGCCATTTATACCTAAAAGGAATTAATTGAAAAAGAAAAAATGATACATACTGGCTAATTTTAAAAAGCAAAACTCAATAATGCTGCTCATAAGAAAGTAATACAAAAATTATAAAGACACAAAAAAAGTTTCTGAATAAAGATTAAAGGATCAATTTGATAAGAAGATATAGCAATTTAAAATGCATACACACCTAACATCAGAGGTCCAGATTTTATAATACAACACTATTAGATATAAAGAGAGTGCAGCACTAATACAGTAGTGGGAGACTTCCACACTCAACTTTGATCAGTAGCACATCTATATAAAAAAAAGTCAACAAAGAAACATCATACTTAAACTATACTATAAACTGAATGAACCTAGCAAATATTTAAAGAAAATTTTATCCAATAGTTATTTAGTACACATTCTTTTTCTCAGCATATTCAATGTTCTCTAGAACAAAACATATCATTACAAGTTTAAGAAAAATTTTAAAAATAAATCATAACCTATATTTTTTCCCACAATGTAATAAAACTACAATTATAACAAAGAAAATTGTGGAAAACATACAAATACATGAAGAATGAACAACATAGTTTTAAACAAGTAGATCATTGAAAAAAATCAAAAGGAAAAATTTTTTTAATTCTCAAAACAAATGAAAATGGTAACATAATATACTAAACCTAATGAAATGTAGCATAAACAGTTCTGAGAGGTAAGTTTATAATAATAAGCACCTACATTATAAAAAATTTTCAAATAAACAACCTAACAATATATCCCAAGAACCTAGAAAGCAAGAGCAATCCAAACCAGAAATTAGTAAAATGATAGAAACAACAAAGATGAGAGTAGAAATAAATGAAATACAGAATTTTTAAAAAATAAAAGTTCAATGAAATGAATAGTTTATTTTTTAAAAAGATAAACAAAATCAACAAACCATTAATTAAGCTAACCAAGAAAAAGAGAGATAACCCAAGTAAATAAAATCAGAAACAAAAAAGGAGACATTACAACTGATCCTACAGAAATACAAAGGATTATTAGAAACTTATTAACAAATTGGAAAACCTTGAAGAAATTAATGTGCTCCTGGATGCAACCTACCAAAATTGAACCATGAGGTTATACAAAAACAGTAACAAGTAATGAGGTCAAATCATTAATAAAAAGATTCCCACCAAAGAAAAGCCCAGGACCAGATGGCTTCACTGATGAATTTTACCAAACTTATAAAGAAGAAATGCCAATACTTCTCAAACTATTCCAAAGAACTGAAACAGAGGGAACCCCTCCAAACTCAATCTATGAGACCAGGATTACCATGATATCAAAATCAAACAAGAACACACACAAAGGAGGAAAATTATAGACCAAATACCTGGTGAATACAGATGTAAAAATTCTTAACAAAATACTAGCAAACTAAATTCATCAATAATCAAAAAGTTCATTCACTATGATCCAATAGCAGAAACCAGGGATGGCAAGAAAATTCAACATATACAACTCAATCAACATATCAACAGAATTAAGGATAAAATCACTTCATCATTTCAATAGATTCAGAAAAAAGCATCTGATAAAATTCAACATGTTGGGCTGGGGATATAGCTCAGTTGGTAGACTGCCTGTCTCACAAGCACAAGGCCCTGGGTTCAATCCCTAGCACCACACAAAAAAAAAATTCAACAAGTCTTCATGATAAAAACCCTAAACAAAATAAGGATATAAGTATCATACCTCAATAAAATAAAGGTTATAATATGAAAATACATATTCTTATTATAACTTTTGGGGGAAATAAACAATTTCCTCTGAGATCTGGAATGAGGAAAGAATTCCACACTCAACTGCTCTTATTCAACAAAGTATCATATCATCTATCCAGAAATATTACAGATAAGAAAGAAATGAGAGACATACAAATAGAAAGTCAAATTTTGCCTGTTTGCAGCCAATATAACTCCATACATATAAAAGCCTAAAGAAACCACCAAGACTATCAAAACTGATAACTGAATACAAAATGCACACTCAAAATGCAAATACCAGTTGCATTTTTATACATCATTATCAAACTTGCTAAAAAAGCAATCATGAAATAATTCTATTCACAATACCTATGAAAATACAAAATACCTGGGAATAAATTTAACCAAGGAAAAAAAAGACATCAACAATAAAATGACAAAACATTGATGAGATAAATTTGAAAAAAATACAAAAAAAGAAAAGACTCCATATTCATGAACTAGAAAAATTAATATTTTTAAATGTCCACTGTACCCAAAGTAATTTATAGATTCACTGTAATCCCTATTGAAATACCAATAGTATTCTACACAAGAAAATAAACAATTCTAAAATCTCAAGCAAAAATAACAATGATGGAGTTGTCACAATACCTTATTTCAAGACATATTACAGATAGTAATCAAAACAGCATGGTACTTACATAAAAACTGAAACACCAATAGAACAGAGTATAGATTCCAGAAATTATCCCATGTATCTACAGTCAATTGATTCTGGACAATGGCACAAAAATCAAACATTGGAGAAAGGACAGTCTCTTCAATAAGTTTTACCAGAAAAATAGATATCCAAATGCAGAAGATTAACACTCCTATCACTTAACCCAAAATGGATGGAAGATCTAAATGTTAAGATCTGAAGTTATAAAACTACTTGAAGAAAATATAAAGAAACACTTCAGGGGTGGGGAGACAGCTCAGCTGGTAGAGTGCTCGCCTTGCAAACACAAGGCCCTGAGTTCGATCCCCAGTACCGCAAAAAAAAAAAAAAAAAAAAAAGAAACACTTCATCACATTATTATAGGCAATGATTTTTTTGATTTGACCTCAAAAACACAGGAAACTAATGCAAAACTAGACAAATGGGATTATATCTAAGATACTTCTAAACAACAAAGGAAAAAATCAAGACAACCTACAGAATGGGAGAAAATATTTGCCAACTATTCATCTGATAAAAGATTAATATCTGGAAAATATAAAGAAATTAAGATACTTAAGAAAAATAAACAATTTTAATCCAATTTTTAAAAGTGGGGAAGTGATCTGTATGAACATGTCTTAAAAGATGAAAATACAAATGGTCAACAAATATATGAAAAATGCTCAAAATCATTAACCATCAGAGAAATACAAATCAAAATTACAACAAAATACCATCTCATCTGAGTTAGGAGAGCTACTATCAAAAAATTAAAAGAAAATAACAAATGCTGGTGAAGGTGTGGATAACAAGGAACTCCTATATACTGCTGGTAGGAATGTTAATTACAAACAGAATGGAGATTGCTCAAAAAACTAAAAATATATATCCGTATGATTCAGCTGTCAGCAGGAGAACCCCTCCCCCTTTCTTCTGCTTATTAGTAGGGGCTGCTTGACTATAGAAATCAAGGCTTGGTGCCTACAACCACTCTTAACTACCAGCTGTCAATCCCTTACAGAGACAGCTTTAATACTCTACACCATCTCCTTCATAAAACAGTTCTAATAAAAACCAAGATGCCAGACCAGCTTGGGGAGAAGGTGCCTTTAGAGCATGAGCTCCCCTTCTCCATTCTTCGGTTACTGAATAAAAATTTCCTACTTGCCTTAAGACTGTTCAGTCATTTGCAAGCAGTACTGAGTAGGAAAAGATCCTGAAAAGTCCATAACAAATTTTGGGTTGCTCTCCAGGAACATTGGCCTTCCCAGATTGGAGGTTTCCCAATGGCTCCTAAGAGTTTCCTGAACTCCAACAGTAGAAACAGGGGGTAGCAGCAGCTCAGTCTGGGCTAATTCCATGAAGTTGTCAGGACTCAAGGGAGGCTTGTCAGTGCTCACCCAGTGGGGATGGGTAGGTGGGGGGAGGTTCCCAAGACCATTCTACTTCATTCCCTAGTTTCTCCCTCCCTCAGCCATCTTTTCTTTGGCCAGTGAGCACTGACGAGGAAGAACTGTGACTGATATTCTCAGCTAATTGACAACCCAAAGAACAGAGGAAATCTACGGGACTCTCTTCTTGGGAAACTGAATCACACCTCCAATGTGAGGTTGGACACTAAGGGAGGACCACCTGAGAAGGGATGACGGCCTAGCCTTCAGGAAGGCATCAAGAACACCTGAGCATAATGATCAATATAGGTATGATTCAACTTCTTTTGTGGTTTCCTTTGTTTTTGATGTTATTGTTGTTGTTTTTATTTATGTGTCTGGCTAAACCTCAGTGAGCAGCTGTTTCCTTTCTGCTGCTTCTTGTTCATTTACAAATAGAAAGCTTGCACTATAGAACATTCTCAACAAAATATTCCATGAAGAGGAAATGAAAAACGACAATGTAGGTCACTAAAGGGAGGAACTACCCTAAAGGAAAATCCATTCAAAGGAGAAACCAAGTCAAGTTAAAAACCAAAAATAAGCCCAAATGACTGGGAATACAAATCATGTCTCAAAAATAACCCTGAATATTAATGGCCTAAACTCATTAATCAAAAGACATAGACTGGCAGAATGCATTAAAAAGAAAGAACCAACAATATGCTGCCTTCAAGAGACTCATCTCACAGAAAAAGACATCCACAGACTAAATGTGAAAGGATGGGAAAAAAACTACCACACACACAAACTCAGTAAAAAAGTGGGGGTTTCCATCCTTATATCAGATAAAGTGGACTTCAAGCCAAAGTCAGTCAGAAGAGATAAAGAAGAACATTTCATACTACTTAAGGAAACCATTAATCAGGAAGACATAACAATCATAAATATTTATGTCCCAAACAACAGCACATCCATGTACAAACAAATCCTTCTCAATTCCAGGTATCAAACAGACCACAACATAATAATCCTGGGTGACTTTAACACACCACTGTCACCACTGGATAAATCTTCTAAACAAAAACTAAACAAAGAAACCATAGAACTCAGTAACACAATCAATAACCTAGACTTAACAGACATATGTAGAATATTCCATCCATCAACCAGCAAACCAGTGAAAATAATTCACTTTCTTCTCAGCAGCACATGGATCCTTCTCGAAAACAGCCCTTAGTAAATCCAAAAAAATAGAGATACTGCCTATCAGATCATAATGGAATGAAATTAGAAATCAATGACAAAATAAAAAACAGAAATTACTCCAACACCTGGAGACTAAATAATATGCTATTGAATAAAACATGGATAACAGAAAACACCAGGTAGGATATAAAAAATTTCTTAGAGGTAAATGAGAATGATGATACAACATATCAAAATCTCTGGGACACTATGAAAGCAGTACTAAGAGGAAAATTCATTGCACGGAGCACATTCAAGAAAAGAATAAAAAGTCAACAACTAAATGACCTAACATTAAAGCTCAATACCCTATAAAAAGAACAGAACAACACCAAAAGTAGAAGAAGACAGGAAATAATTAAAATCAGAGCTGAAATCAATGAAATTGAAACAAAAGAAACAATTCAAAAAATTGACAAAACAAAAAGTTGGTTCTTTGAAAAAGTAAACAAAATAGACAAACCCTTAGCTACACTTTAACAAAGAGAAGGAGTGAGAAAACTCAAATTACTAAAATTTGTGTTGAAAAAGGAAATATCACAACAGACACCACTGAGATACATAACATAATGAGAAGCTAATTTGAAAATCTGTATTCCAACAAAACAGAAAATTCTGAAGACATCAACAAATTTCTAGAGACATGCTCCTCCCAAACTGAACCAGAGGGATATACACAATTTAAACACATCAATTTCAAGCGATGAAATAGAAGAAGTCATCAAAGGCCTACCATCCAAAAAAAGTCCAGGACCAGATGGATTCTCAGCCAAGTTCTACAAGACCTTCAAAGAAGAACTCATTCCAATACTTCTTAAAGTATTCCAGGAAATAGAAAAGGGGGGAACCCTACCAAAGTCATTCTATGAAGCTAATATCACCCTCATACCCAAACCAGGAAAAGACACATCAAGGAAAGAAAATTTTAGACAAATATCTTTGATAAATATAGGCACAAAGATCCTTAACAAATACTGCCAAACTGTATCCAAAAACATATTAAGAAGATAGTCCACCTCAATCAAGTGGGATTCATCCCAGAAGTGCAAGGTTGGTTCAACATCCGTAAATCAATCAACATAATCCATCATGTCAATAGACTTAAGGATAAGAATCATATGGTTATTTCAATTGACGCAGAAAAAGTGTTTGACAGAATACAACACCCCTTCATGCTCAAAACACTAGAAAAAATAGGGATAGTAGGAACATTCCTGAACATAGTAAAGGCTATTTATGCTAAGCCAACGGCCAACATCATTCTTAATGGAGAAAAACTGAAAGCATTTCCTTTAAAAACAGGAACAAGACAGGGATGCCCTCTTTCACCAGTTTTATTCAACATTGTACTTGAAATACTAGCCAGAGCAATTAGACAGACTAAAGAAATTAAAGGGATACAAATAGGAAAAGAGGAACTCAAGCTGTCACTATTTGCTGATGACATGATTCTCTAGAGGATCCAAAAAACTCCACTAGAAAACTTCTAGATCTCATAAATGAATTCAGCAAAATAGTAGGTTATAAAATCAACACGCATAAATCTAAAGAATTTTTATACATAAGCAGTGAAACATCTAAAAGGGAAATGAGGAAAACAACTCCTTTCGCAATAGCCTCAAAAAAAATACTTGGGCATCAATCTAACCAAAGAGGTAAAAGATCTCTACAATGAAAACTACAAAACACTGAAGAAAGAAATTGAGGAAGACCTTAGAAGATGGAAAGATCTCCCATGTTCTTGGATAGGCATAATTAATATTATCAAAATGGCCATACTTACAAAGGCGCTATACAGATTTAACACAATTCCAATTAAAATCCCTATGACATTTCTCATAGAAACAGAAAAGGCAATCATGAAATTCATCTGGAAGAACAAAAGACCCAGAATAGCCAAAGCAATTCTGGGCAGGAAGAGTAATGCAGAACTTAAACTCTACTATAGAGCAACAGTAACAAGAATGGCATGGTATTGGCACCAAAATAGACAGGTAGATCAATGGTACAGAATAGAAGACACAGAGACAAACTCTCATAAGTACTGTTACCTCGTACTAGACAAAGGTGCCAAAAACATACAATGGAGAAAAGATAGTCTCTTCAACAAATGGTGCTGGCAAAACTGGAAATTCATACAAAACTCAACTCAAAATGGATCAAGGATCTATGCATTAGACCTGAGACCCTTCAACAAATAGAAGAAAAAGTAGGCCTGAATCTCTATCATGTTGGCTTAGGACCAGACTTCCTTAACAAGACCTCCATAGCACAAGAAATAAAAGCAAGAATCAACAAATGGGATAGATTCAAACTAAAAAGTTTTTTCTCAGCACAGGAAACAATAATGTGAAAAGAGAGACTACAGAGTGGGAGAAAATCTTCTCCACACACACTTCAGACACAGCACTCATCTCCAAAGTTTATAAAGAACTTAAAAAACTTTACACCCAAAATACAAAGAACCCAATCAATAAGTGGGATAAGGAAATGGGCAGACACTTCACAGAAGAAGATATAGAGGTGATAAACAAATATATGAAAAAGTGCTCATCATTTCTAGTAATTAGAGAAATGCAAATTAAAACCACCCTAAGATTTCATCTAACTCTAATTAGAATGGCTATTATCAAGAATATTTTTTTTAAATATTAAAAAATATTTTAATAAAAAAAAGCAATAGTAAGCGTTGGCGTGGATGGGGGGAAAAAGGCATGCTCATACATTGCTAGTGGAGTTGCCAATTGGTGCAGCCACTCTGGAAAGCAGTATTGAGATTTCTCAGAAAGCCTGGAATGGATCAACCATTTAACCCAGCTATCCCACTCCTCGGTTTATACCCAAAGGACTTAAAATCAGCATACTAAAGTGATGCAACCACATAGATGTTCATAGCAACTCAATTCACAATAGCTAGACTGTGGAACAACCTAGATGCCCTTCAATTGATGAATGTATAAAAAAACTGTGATATATATATATATATATATATATATATATATATATACACACACAATGGAATATTACTCAACCATTAAGAAGAATAAAATCATGGCATTTGCTGATAAATGGGTGAAGTTGGAAAATATCATGCTATGTGAAATAGGCCAAGCCCCAAAATCCAAAGGCCGAATGTTTTCTTCTGATAAGTGCATGACAATATATAATGATGGGGGGTGATGGGGCGAAGAGAAGAATGAAGGAACTTTGGATGGCATAGAGGAAAAAGGGGTGGGAGGGAGTGGGGATGGAACAACAGTAGAATGAAACAGACAGTATTACACTATATATATGTATAATTACATGAATGATGTGAATCTACATTGTGTACAACCATAGAAATGATAAGTTGTAACCCATTTGTGTATAATGAATCAAAATGTGTCTGTAAAAATAAAAAATATTTTAATAAAAAAAAGTCCATAAGATAGTCTATAATGAAGTTTAGAGTTTAGTATTCTCTGTGATTCTTTTTAAAAAATTGGATAAATTTTAGATAATAAGCCATCACCTACAGGACATATAGTATATAATGCTGACTTCCAGTACTAATACTAAACCCAATTAAATGAAAAGGGTATCTGTAAATTTATAGATATTGAAGTTATAACCTTTATTTGCTCATTAAGACTGATTTAAAGAAACTGGCTTCCTGGGTGCTTAAAACTAAAAACTTGAGATAAAAGTCAAGGAAGTAAAAGGGCCAAGGAAAAAGCAGTCAACATTTTGGCTTTTACCCTCTATGGTCAGCAGATAGGACACCTCTCTGGGCCCTGTAACTGGTGAGTCAATCAATCTGCTGATCAGGGAGATCAAGAGGACCCTAGCAAAAAGGAAGCCAACCAGTGCACATTCTGCAAAGAAGAGGGTCACTGGAGGCAGAAATATCCCTGATGCTTCCAAGAGAAGCCACATAAGGTTAGCCAGACCTTGACCCATCCTGGCAAGTGGCACTACTGGTAGAGAAAAGCTAAAGGAGCCAGGAGGCTTTGCACATGTCTCCAAAAGTGATCTCTGAGGAATAGCAGCTAATACTTAAGAGTAGATAGGAACAAGGTTAGTTTTGGCCATCTTGATCTTAAACACCTGGCAGGGGAGTATAGCCTAAAAACACAGTCTACATGGACATTTAAAAGTAAAAACAATGTTTTTTAAATTTAACTTGTGATGTATACTTGTGTCAGCTCTACCAAAAGTAAGTAAAGTTTACAAGGGTAAAACAAACAAACAAACAAACATGCAACTTGCAACTACCATATGATCTCCCCAATCCCCAATTTATTTTACTCCTGGGCATTTATATCAGAGAAGTGAAAATTTATATTCATTTGAAAACATGTACATATATTCATAGCTGCTTTAGTAATAATGACCAGAAACTAAAAACAACTCAAATACCTTTCAACAGGTAAACAGTTAAACTGTAGTATAACAACAAAAAGCAATGAACTGCTAATACACAGTCAACACCCTGTGTCAGTGGGTTCTGCATCCATAGATTCAACCAACCATGGATCAAAGATATTGGGGGAAAAAGTGCACATGTATTGAACATGCAAAGACTTTTTTTTTTCTTGTTATTACTTGAACAATACAGTATTAACAACTATTTGATTAGCATTTATATACACTAGATATTGTAAGTCATCTAGAGATAAAGTATGCAGGAGGACTGTAGGTTATATGCAAATATTATACCACTTGATATAAGAATCCTGAGTATATGCAGATTTTGGTATCCCTGGGGGGATCAAAGACCAATCCCCTGTGGATCTCAAGAGAAGAATATATCCAACAACTTGGATGAATCTTCAAAGATTTATGCAGAGTAAAAAAAGCTCAACCCCAAAGGTTACATACTATGCCATTCTACTCATATTACATCCTCAAGGTGGAAAAATATTTGAAATGAAGAACAAATTAGGGCTGGGGATGTAGCTCATTTGGTAGAGTTCTTGCCTTACAAGCACAAGGCCCTGGTTTCAATCCCCAGCAGCACAAAAAAAAAAAAAAGAACTAATTAGTGATTGTTATGGGTCAAATAATGGGGCAAGAAGTTAGATGGACAGAGATCACATGGGCAACATGATGAATCCTATTGTGATAGAAAGGTCCTGTATCTTGATGGTGTCAATGTCAATATTCTGGTTGTGATATTATACTATAGTTATATAAGACATTACAAATGAGGAAATTGTTTGAAAGAGTACATGGGATTTCTCTACTATTTCTTACAACTAGTTGTGAGTTTACATTATCTCAAAATAAAGTTTAATTTGAAAAACTGGGATGACACCAAAGCAATTAGGAGGAAATTTATAGTACTATAGGTACACATTAAAAAAGAAGAAAGTTCTCAAATTAATGACCTGTTTCTACCGTAAGAAACTAAAAGAATAAGTCAAACGAAACCCAAAGCAAGTAAGAGAAAAAAGTTCAAACCAAAAATTAGTGAAATAGAAAACAGGAAAAATTTAGAGAAAAAGTAATGAGTCTATAAGTTGATTCTTTGTGCAAATCAATACAATTGATAAACTTCTAACCAGATTGTCAGGAAAAAGAAAACACAAACTACCAATAAAGGAATTTAAGAAGGGACATCAAAACTAATCTTAAAGAATCTCAATGACACTAAAATCATGTCAATAAATTTTACTTTCACAATAATAACTCTTTTGTGGGGGACGAGGAGTACTGAGGATTGAACCCAGAGACACTTACCCACTGAATCACATTCGCAGTCTTTTTTATTTTTTATTTTGAGACAGGGTCTTGCTAAGCTGCTCAGGGCCTGGCTAAATTGCTAAGGCCTCTCGAACTTGCAATCCTCCTGTCTCAGTCTCCCAAGTCGCTGGGATTATAGGCATGTACCACAGCACTTGGCAAAAGTCATTCTTTTCTAAAGAAGCAATAAAATTTTTATTTAGTCAAAAATATTTCTCTTACCTGAATGTTTAAGGACATTTAATTAATATTAATGGAGGTAATAATGAACCAAAAATTAAGGATACATTCGTATAGCACCTGTCCTTGTTCCAATAGCTAAGATTTTCTGAACCGGATCAAAGGCCAATGCTGTGGGCTGATAAGGAAAACCATGCCGAACAGTCTGAAAGAGAGCAAATAGCAAAAACAGTCATGACAGAAATAAAAACTACAATAACAAGATACAGAGCAACCAGAATGACTAAACTTATTTTTAAAAGAAAAAAATTACCACCATATGTTGACAAGGATATGGAGTAACCTAAACTCTCATACATTGTAGGAGGAAATATAAAGTATGTCATTTTACATCAGTTTGGAAAAATATCTTGCAGTTTCTTATAAAACTAAAAGTATACCTAGTCCATGACTTAGCAATTCTATGCCTATGTATGCAACTAGAAAAATTTAAACATATATGTCCACAAAATAATTTACTTAATTATACAACTAGCATTTACTACTATCTATAGTAGTAAAAAAAAAATGGAAAAAGCCCAAATGTCCAAAATAAAACAAAACTGTGGTATAATAATTTTTTTAAAACACCATATGGTATATTCAAATGGTGAACTACTACTCAATAATTAGAAGATATAAACTATTGATAGATGCAAAACATGGATGATTTTCCAAAACATTATGCTAAGTAAAATAGTCACTCACAAGAGTTTTTCACAGTAGGATTCTACTTATATAATAAGAAAAACAAATCTATGGTGAAAAAAATCAGAATACTGGTTACTTTGAGGAGAACTCACTGGAAAGTGGTATAAAGGAACTTAACAGAGTGAAAGTAATATTTGATATTTTGATAGAGGGTTATATTACAAATGTATATGGTCAAAACATCAAATTATACAATAAAATTTGTGATTTCTCTGTAGAGTACACTTCAAAAAGAGTTAAGAAAAATATATTATGAATACTAAACTTTAATGATATGCATTCTGAAATGTTAAATTGTACTGACATCTGCAAGGTGAAAACTCACCTCCAAAATACAGACAGGTGAAGAGAAGAATGAAAAGATATGTGATAAATACAGCAAAATGATAATTGTCAAATCTAGGTGGTAAGAATATACACATGAGAAAAGTTCTTTCAACTTTTCTGATGTTTGAAAGCTTTCATATTAACACAAAAGAAAAACAAAAAAGATAAAAAATATAAGGAGCTAATTAAGAAAAAGACTAACATGAGAAGGAACATGTAATGTTAGAAAGGAATTCATTTTAATATGGCATATGCTATATCTTTTCAAAGGGGTAGAAGACTGAGGTCAGCAAAGGATAGATTCTATATTCACTTCATCTGCGTATCTGGTGCTTCCAGAACTATTTCCTAGTTGAAATATTTTAATAACAAATTGCTACACTTATAAATAGTCAAGACAAAAAAAAGCAACTACAGCATGTAGTTAATTTAAAACTCTTCCCCTGAGAAAACACTGGAAGGCATTCAATGCATAACTTCCTCATTTTCTTTTAGAGCACATATGAACATGTATGCATGTATATATTATATAATACCCATCCAGATCAATGATCTGTTTTTTTTCACTCAACACTGGAAATACTTCCACAAAAATGTATAAATGTACTTGAATGTATCTAAAGGTCATGCAGCCTATTATAATATGAATATTTCATGATGTTCTTAAACAACCAACTACTATTTTAAAATCAACAAAGAATTTTCAACTATACTAGTGCTGACAAAGGCAGTCTCATACAGTCTTTGATACCAATTTGGCTGCATGGGAATAGATTGAACCTGGAATACTTCCTTACTGAGAGATAAAAGTCTACATGGCCTGTGCTTAGCTCATTGCCTTGTGTGAGAATATCTTTCTCTGTTGCAAGTCCAATTTATGCTCCTTTGTTCTTGCTAACCATGTGTATCACATGGCATGTGGCCAACCCCACTGCTATATCTATTCTATATAGAGTGTGAATGAGGTCCTTCTAGCCCACAAGAGGTTATGAAAACTCAATGTTCTATATCAGCTGCTGGGAGAAACCTGGTGGCCATAGAGGATTGACATACATCACTGAAGCTGATATTGAGCTGTCTCTTCTCTGAAATGATTGCTCCATCCAGTGTTTGACTCATTGTGTTTTTCTTAGCAACTATGATACCAAAATGTAATGGGAAGAAGTATCTGGACTTCCATGGACTTCTATTCCTGATGATTGGCATAGTGATGATCTTTCCTATCCTCCATGTAGTAGGAATCCTCTCTTGGGATTTATACTCAGTGCACAGTCAGTATTCTGCTACCCTTGGATGGATCAAGGGTGTTTTGAATTCTGCCTAACAGTTGGTAAAAATACAAATACAGAAAAACCATTTTAAGTCATGACTCTTAACTGGAATATTTACCTCTTGATTCTGACACACTTTCTTTCTGATGTAGATTCAGCAACATGAAATTGTCAAGAGAAAGAGATTCATACTGTTCCTACAGAGCACTGTGGATTATAAAAATCAGAAAATATAGTTCCTCTCTAAAAAACAAGAGGTCAGAACACTTTCCAACTCATTCAATGAGTGATGAGTCAATATTAGCCTGATTTAAAAAAAGAAAACAAACAGCAGACAAGGACATGTTGAGTAAAAAAAAACTAAATACCAACAACTTTTATTAATATAGATGTAAATACTATCAAATGGATTCTAGCAACATGACTTGTTGAGATTTATCACAAGAATGCAAGACTGTTTAACATTAAATTTTTTTAATTTTTTATTTGTCCTTTTTAGTTATACATGACAGTAGGATGTATTTTGACATATCATACTAATTGAAAAATTTAATTAAAATTATCAATAGGATAAAGGACAAAGATCACTTCATCCTATCAATAGATGCAAAAAAGGCATTTCAGGAAATCCAACATCTTGCCAATTTTAAAATGCATTCAACTAATGGAATTATGGAGAATCTCTTCAATGTAATACACAGCATGTACAAAAACCTACAGCTACATCATACCAATTAGTGAAAGAATTAATGCTTTCTTTCTAAGGTTAGGAAACAGGTAAGTACATGCACTCTCACCACTTCTATTAAACATTATTCTGAAGGCCTATTCAGAGCAATTAGACAAGAAAAAGAAATAAGACACAGCAAGACTTGAAAGAAATAAAAGTATCTGTGTATAATACAACCTTGTATACACACAACCCCAAGAAACACACTAAAAATTTAGAATGAAGGAGTTCAGCGAGACTGATTATAAAAAACTAACATACAAATCCCACAGTGAATTTCACATTTATGTATATTTATAAAACACCAATTAGAAAACAATAAAATGGAAGGAAGACCAGTAGAATAGAGGAAGAAGAACAGGGAGAGGGAGGAGGGGAAAGAAATAGGAAGTACTGGGCACTGAAATGGAGCAAACTATATTCCATGCATGCATGATTATATCAAAGTTAACCTCACTATTGTATATAACTATAGTGTACAGATAAAATATTTTTAAAAAATAAAACTAAACAAACAATTTTGAGACCTGTTGAGGATATTATTATGCTAATGACAAACTATGATGAGATTTCCACTGTTGCTCATTTATAACTAATACTTTTTGCTCAATTCAAAATTCATATTTCA
The DNA here is from genome assembly GCF_902686445.1 of Sciurus carolinensis. Taxonomy (NCBI): domain Eukaryota; kingdom Metazoa; phylum Chordata; class Mammalia; order Rodentia; family Sciuridae; genus Sciurus; species Sciurus carolinensis. The sequence goes on from NC_062221.1 coordinate 72,225,570, forward strand.
CACTACATTTCTTTAACTGCTAAGTCAATCTGTTTCAAACATGTCTCTTAGATCCATGTTTGTCAGGAGACAGTTGCTCAGAAACCACATGTAATTTAAAAATTATTCACACAATCATTCATTCAACAAACATTATTTATTGATAGTTGCACAGGATACTTTTCATAATCAAGCATTCCATCAATACTAATAGAAGAAAAATGATATTACTGTTCTCAGATATAGAGAAAACTTGAGTTGATATAACTGATTCAAAGCATTTTTATGAAAATATGTTTCTTGATCTGTCATGTAGCAAAATTGGGAGTAGAAACTCAATGCTTTCCCATAAGGTTACTGAATAATTTTATGAGAGCTCTAGATAAAAATTAAATTTTAAAACTTTTAAATCAATTGTGTCTACATATACAAGCAATAAACTCTCCAAAAAATGAAATAAAATAATTACATTTCCAACAAACAACATTCATAGTAATGAAATATTTAAGAATAAGTGTAGAATTTGTGTCCTAAAAACTGAAAAATATTAAAGATCTAAATAAAGGAAAGACATTCCATATACATGGATTAAAAGACAGTGTTGGTATGGTGGTAATATTCCCCAAACTGATCTTAGAATAAAAGCAATCTCTATCAAAATCCCAGCTGACTTTTTTGTAGAAATTAAAAAACTCACTCCAAAATTCATATGGATATTCAAGAAAACAAGAATAGCAAAACAACTTTCAAAAAGCAAAAGCAAAGTTGGAGGACTCTTTTTTTTTTTTTTTGGTTTCAAAACTTACACAAATCTATAGTAATAAAGAAAATGTGGTACTAGCATAAGGACAGACATATAGATTAATGAAACAAATGAGATTTCAGAATTAAATCCTCACGTTTTCAGTAGTTTGATATAGAACAGTGCCAAGACAATTCAATGAGAATAGCTTTACAACAAGTGATGTTGCAACAACAACTGAATATCAACATGCTAAAAAAGTAAGTCGGATCCCTTATTTGTGCATGATGTTTTGATACATATCTACACTGTGTAACGTTAGGCAATGCTTTACTAAATATGACACCCAAAGTCCAAAATAAAAGAACAAATTGACATATTGAACTTTTATCAAATTAAGTTTTGTGCTGTAAAGGATACCATGAAGAGAGTGAAAGAGAACAACCCACAAAATAGGAAAAATATTTGCAAATCAACTGCCTGTAAAGGAGCTCATATCCAATGTATAAAAATTAGATAACTTGGATAACTCAATAATAAACAGAAAAATAATTCATTTTAAAAATGGCAAGAGGATCTCAAAAGATTTGTAAGCAAACAATATATACAAATGACAATCATATTATAAGATACACAACACCATTATCCTTTAGGAAATTGTAAACCTTATATACAACTGCATAAATATTAGAATGGCTATAATCAAAAGACAGATATATTAATCCATGTTCATGAAGATGTGAAGAAACTGAAAACTTCATACATTTTAGTGGGAATATAAAATCATGCAGCCTCTTTGGAAAATAGTTTATCAGTACCTCAAAATGTGAACTCTAGTTACCATGTGGACCCAGCAATTCTGCTCTTAAATATAAACTCAAGATAAATGAAAATATAAATCAACCTTAAATATTAATATGAACATTCAAAACATCCAAAAAGAAACAACCTCAATATCCTTCAATTGATGAATAAACAAAATATTCTATGTCCATAACAAGGAATATTACCAATAAAAGGACTGGCACACTGATTACATGCTACAGTATGGATGAGCACTGAAAATTTTTTGCTAACTGAAAAACTAGTGATATTATATAATTCCACTTAAATTAAATGTATGGAACAGGAAACTCTATAGAAACAATTTATATTAGTGTTCAGGGTAAAAGGAATTGACTGCTAAGTGGACACTTAACAGTATGATGAAAATGTTCTAAAATTGACTGTGATGGTTGTTGTGCAGCTCTGTGAATATACTAAAAATCAGTGAAATGTATACTTTATGTATGTATCTCAATTTAAACAAAAGGATATTATTCTCCTCAATAATACCAAATCATATCATCACACAAAGTATGCACTAAGATGTTGGGGCCTGCCAGACGCAGTGGCACACGTCTGTAATCCAGCGTTTCAGGAGGCTGAGGCAGGAGGATCACAAGTTCAAAGCCACCTCAGCAACAACGAGGTGCTAAGCAACTCAGTGAGACCCTGTCTGTAAATAAAACACAAAATAGGGCTGGGGATGTGGCTGAGTGCCTGCCCCTGAGTTCAATCCCTGGTCCCCTCCAGAAAAAGATATTGGGGCTACTTAGGGTATTGAGGTGATTTCAAAAGAATCAAGGTCATCAAATGGAATGATAAAATGTAGATAGAAAATGGAAGCAAGAAGAAAAACTTCACAGAACAGGGTATAAAGATGACAGTGTAAAGGTAAAAAATTCTCAATTTTAGAGAGTCAGAAAGGGTTATTGAAATATTATAGTTTATGCTCAGTTAGTAAGGTAAAATAATAGCAAAGTCTGGTCATCATCAACAATAAAAACTTGAGGTTCTTAAATACTTAACTTTTTTTAATGCTTCTTTACTTCATTAATTTTCTTTTGTTTTACTCTCCCTTCAAAATATTACAAGGGATGAGATGAAGCAGTCAACTATATCAACAATTACACAAATCTCTCTAGATATTTAGAGCAAAGAAAGAATTGATTACAGATGTGTGTAAGGGCTGGTCATATTGCCCTGATTTAAGGAAGTTACTACCGTTAAAGACAAAACACACAAATCTCTGCTCATTGCTGATACTGCAAGAGGTATTACCAGAAACAAAAAGACTTTTGATATCTTCCTACTTTTTAATCTGACACAGTGCCTCTTATTAGAATCTAAGCAGAACCAAGCTAGCAATTCTGAAAAGGCTGAATGTTTTATTTTTAATTTTCATTTCCTCAATATATATTAAGGAGATATATACATAGAAGGACCAGGAAGAACAATGAAGCAAAGTAGAATTTATATTAGGCCTGGTTGTAAGGCTTAATACTATTATATTTCAAAACAACTCCAAACAACATATGATGAAGACTGTCTATTATTTCCTCATTTAGTTCAGAATATAGCAATCCAGTTAAAAATCTTATCTCCCAGCCTCCACTGCTGGCTAGACTAGATTCCAAACAACAGAATGAGAACAGAAATTATATATACTTTTAAAAGCAAGCAATCCTTAATTTTTTGCACCTTCTTAATGACTGGGAAATACAATAACAGGAGTTGGAACAGCTACCTCAGAATATGAGATGAAGCCATATGGATGGCACAGCAACAAGATAGAAAGATCATGTTGGGTTCTTAACAGCACACAGTCATTGAATCAGTTCTGGATCACTTATCTTGGAAGACTCAAAAAAGAGAAAACTTTCTATATTGTTTAAGTCACAGTTATTATGGTCTGTTACATTAGCCTAATGCTCATCCTAATTCACACTGCAACCACTCCTTCCTAAAAGGAGATAAGTATTTAGTAGACTATCAAGTTAATTTATGAGGAATGTTCTCCTGGGTTAATTGTCAACCTGAAAAATGAAAGAATTTTGATGATATAGAACATGTTTTTGATTTAGACACATTTATCCATATCCAAAGAGTACTTATATGCCAAAGCTATCATATCACTATGTTAGCACAGAATTCCTAGAAGCAATGCACCAGGTTTTACCTAATAATACAATGTAATAAGCATTAGGAACTAGAAAGTATGGAAAAAACAACAGGATATAGAATATTGCAATTATGCAGTAATTTTATTTAAAAATTCCAGGTGTAAAAGTCACCTATAAATAGTTATGATTACATAGCATATACTTTTTCTAATATTAGTTTACTTGTCTGGTTCAGTCTACAAATATTATACTTCACACAAATGTTACAAAGAAGGGGTGCAGTGAGAAGATTCATTTCAGATCTTGAATCCAGAAAATGGAAATGAATTGTCTCAAATTTTGTGAATTGAGTTATGAATCCATATAATTTGAGATCAAAATATCTGGGTTATTCTTCCATAGTAGACAACATTCAGACAGATACAACATTATTTTGCCACTTTGGCAAGCAAAAAACAATTAGTACTAGAACTGGGTAGCAATCATCATTTGGAAAAGGCCCAATTTCCATTTACATGTTTACTAAGAACAGTTAAATCACCTGAACCTTGAGGGGTTTTTGGGCTATTCGTGTATGCCCCCAGCTCTTCCCTAAATCTGATGTCATCTCAGATTACTGAAGGTATTGAATAATTTCCTCTCTTTGATGAAAAGAAAAGACTAAAAGGAATATGGGAGGCATATGACACCTAGAGTAGCATAACGGTGACAGAAATAACCAGTTCTTATGAAACTCCATCACATTGTGATTTTTTTTTTTTTTAAAGTGAGTCTACTGTATAATCACAAGGGTGGCAAACTGCCTGTCCATGCAAATGTCACTGGTCATTGGTATTAATTTCACAGTAAAATTAGAAATTCTTTTATAAGAATGAGAAAATTATCTTGTTCAAAGATCCAAAAGGGAGTTGATAATAAAATTATAGAAGAACAAAGCACCAATCCCCTCCACTTTACAAGATATTTGAAAGTAGACATAAAGAATCTTGGTTTCTCAATTTTAGTTTCATTTTTTATCACACTCAGTGATATACAGTTTAACAAGTCAGCATATGGCATACTCATTAAAGTAATTTGTCCCTTCCCTTTCTCATTTCCTAATTCATTCTGCAATTTATTTTGGTGTTTTTCTCTAATGTGTCTCAAGAAAACAATTTTAGTTGCTACTTACTGACTTTTAAAAAAAGAATCCCCTCCTTTGTACCCCGCCCCATGACACATGTAAGTGTACTTCTCACATCCCCAGTCTCACAATAAATCATAGCTGTTCACATTTTATTGTTACTATTCTCTTTTTTGCCACACAAAATGTTTTGCTCCTTGGGATTTTTATTATCTTCATTTGCTTAGTTTTTATGTGCTTGTCACTAATTCACCCCCAAACTCTTCCCCGAATTACTCAAACTCTGTTTTAACATTTTAAATATGAGGTACTTATATGGGGGTGGGAAAAGCAGCAGTGATTTACAGGAAACTCATTACATTACACAATATATATAATTTCGGTTTACAGCTTACAAAGCAAGAAAGATTTATGAATACAGATACAAAATACTAGCAAATCAAATCCAGCAGCATAATATAAATTATGGCAAAATAAAATTTATTCACCTGTAAGTATAGATATTAAATACATACACTTCACACTAACTTCTTAAATTACTATGTTAACATATATTTCACCTTTTTCCCTTCCTTAATTTAAATTGAGTCCTCCAGATCCCAGCTTATAAATTGTGGGAACTTCAGCTTACAAAATAAAAGCAAAATAAAAGCTTACAAGATAAAAGCAAATAATATTCTTCATCACCTAAGTGTCATTGCAAGTGTTGTCTATATAAGACGACTTGAAGATCAGCTAGATTTTTATAGATTGCTGCTACCTCTTATGAATGTAATCTTTAGTCCCTAAGGACTTTGTGATTCTGAATCATTATGTTACTTAATAATGTGTTCCTCTGATAATATCTAAATTGGCACAGCATCTTCAGAAAAATATAAACACAAAAGAGTTTTCTATAAAAGTCAAAAGAGTCTGATCCAAGATGGCAGACTAGAGGGAGTCTACGTTCCTTGTTGCTCCATAACTCAGGTTTCAAGTAGAGGAAAATCTGTTTCTCTGTGAGGCAGTCTCTCCTGCTCATCAATCCCCTGCTGTTTACCCCATTCACCACCACAATCACCTGCCTTCTGCAAGCATATCACCTAGTTTTGAGTACAGATTACTCACTGACTGCCACCTATCATCTGCCATTTGCCTGTCTGCCTGCCTCTTGCCTGCCCATCATCTGCGTTTCACCTACCCATCACCTACTGCCAGAGGTTCACCTGACAATCATCTGCCAGTACCTGCATATCACCTGCAGGACACCAGGGGATCACCTGTTGCCCACTGTTGCCTCAAAGTCCATTGTCACAGTACCCGCAAGACTCCTGGCCTGACAGACCATGCCCCACCTCCAGGACCTGCAGCCCGACCAACAACACACCACTCGGACTCAACGTCTATGCCCCATGCTTCAGCTCCTCATCTGCCAACAAATTTGGAAGCCAGTGCAGCCACCTTGGATTATCCAGGAAGGGGAAGCTGCCATCTTTAGGTGTGACAAATCCCATCCTGAGATGCCTGCTCGAGACTGGAAGTTCATTGTCAGGTACCTCAAATGCATCAGGCTACTGAAGACTGGAAAGTTTGAATAGTATATGACTGTTATAGTGTAGATATTTTTTCTCCTTTCTGAGAATTTTAAAGTTTTTCTCTATTTTTCTTGCCCTGTTTTTCTTTTGTTTACC